>NC_092191.1:21628565-21666065 GCF_043641665.1 Enoplosus armatus | reverse complement strand
CCGGGCAGTGATTGGCCTGCGATTACGCCAGTCACATACGATGTGGCTGAGAGTGAGGGATGGATTGGTGGGCAGGCTGATGGAGGACATTTTTTTTAATCGTTGTTTGTGAGGAGCATGGAACTGTGTGTGTGTGGGTGGGTGGGTGTGTGTTTGGCTCAACCTTTTGAGTTGAGGGGTGTCTGGTTTTAATTACAGCTTCGCATTCTGCAAAAACGGGTTCAGTTGACATGTGTGGGAATCAATGTCAAAATGCACGTTTTATCTTGAAAGCTCTGTAATGTAGTAAAACAAACTCAAAACCAAAACGCAAAGTGCTCCTTTACCGCACGCCAAAACATTTCGACTGTCCATTCCGTTTCTTGTGCCCCTCGATTCCGTTGGCGTGAAGAACTGGACTGGCAGAAAATGTAAATCAAAGATTGTTACAGTCCGGCTCCACATGGATTCCTCTTGTACTCAGGTGACTTTTTTTTTTGTCCCTCGGGCCCTCTTCAAGATCACCAGCCGCCGTTGGTCGCGTCCAGTCTACCCTCCACAGCGCGTGTTACGTCTCTATGTCATTGAGAAAATTGTTGTCGTATATGAAAGCAAAGATGTGCCCGACGCTCTCTGGCTCCAGCCTTCTGAAACGTGAGGATTTGCGGCACTTCTAATGACGTCAACTCGGGCTCTGGGAAATCACGATGGGCCTCTCGCAGTAGTTTCTGACATTTTATAGACTAAGCAATTCTTTGACTAATTGGAAAAGAGTGACTTAATATAACACCTTTTTAAAAAAGAGTGATCTTTTAGATTATATAATCAAAAGCACCTTTATAAGATATGCAAGACTAAGACTACAGTGACGACCTTCCTTGATAAGACACGCTGGAAAAACCTTTATCACGTCCGGTACTACCTTCTCCTCCCAGAGGACATGCGGTATTTACTATATACAGTATATATACATCCATACAGACTGTGGTGCTTTGGAATAAATCCCTTCAAATGCTCTCAGTCCTTATCATCTTCGCTCTTCGAGTCTGGCGTCCGCCGCTCCAAGTTCCCTTCTGCAAATTTGAAGTGGCTGCGTCCCCACCCTCCTTTTTGCTCTGTGCTCTTCCTAGCGAGAGGACCGTGTTTACTTTGCAGCCTCACGCAGGCAAGGGAAGGGATTACATTTGTGGAAATGAGTTGTCATTTCAGGAGGTAATAATGGATTTGGGCCTGAGAGCTCGACAAACACAACACGGGGAGAGCGGAGGGGATGAAACATGGGAGCCGAGGTAGAGAGTGTGTGTGTGTGTGTGTGTGTGTGTGTGTGTGTACATAGTGGATTTGTGCACACACACACACACACACGGGCATGCACTATTTGGCTGGACATCTGTACAAATGAGAGAGTACTGGTGGATTCTGCTGGGGTGCCCGGTTGGGGGGTGGATATCCCACCACAAGATTCCTCCAATCTTCAAAGCTCCAGTCCGGTTGGAAGTAATGGTTTCCATCCCCGTTGCCAAGATTGGGTTCGTCCTGTCATCACCGCTGTATTTACTGACAGCCATGCTTTATCTTTTGTCTCGGGCCGCCCTCAGAATTGCCTCCGTGGTGTTTTTTACGCCGACTTGAAATGTCTCTTTTGTCTTTGGCTGAAGTTTTGGAAGTTCCATTCTCGCCTGCCAAAGGGAGACGGGCCCTCTTGGTTTTTACCCTCTTGTCTGCAACTGTGACCTTTGGACTGCACAGTAGTGTGCCAGTCACATTAAATCCGTCGTCATCACACAGGCCTTCTCGTTCCGTCCCACATCCCGCATGCAGCCGCGCACAATGCGTCCGTCTTCTGCAATATCCGTCACTGCTGACGGTTGTGCCAAAACCAAATCTGGATCCGTGAATTATCCTATATGCTGACGTTGGACAATTTTCCGACTGCATCATCATCAATTAGGCTTTCAAAGATCGAAGTCCAGGTCTTTACAGGTCTGCTTGGTTTCTAATAACTGGGACCCGAGTTGGACCAGGGCCAAATTATATTCCCTTTGACGTCGACGCTATCAGCGTGTTCTGTTTCCCTTTGGGTCGGCCACATTTTGGATCAGATCTAATTATCCTCGGGTCTGTTCGGCTTGGGACCACCCTTTTGGAAAGGGTCACTTTATTTGGGTTTTGGTTCGGTTTTCCATGGGTCTGTTTTAGGTAGGGTCCAAAATGTTGGGTCGTGAAGACCTCTAGTCTGGAGTAACACAGTGGAGGAGAGTTTTATTTGCAGCTCGGAGCACTTGTTAGCACATAATTGCTATATAATTGATCTACGCGCATGGCGGCTACACCACATGTCATACATATATATGGTCATACCTACCATTAGGGGTCTCAGGCAGATTTTTTTTATTTTTTTTATTTTACCGGCTTAGCATGCACTTCATACTTAATGATGGAACCATATGCTTGAGCTATTGAGAATACATGTGCCTTGATGTGTGTGAAATGATCATTCCAGGTTATGCGGAGGTGAGGGGCAAAGGGGTTTGGTCTTAATATGGCTGGCTTTGTTAAGTACGCTCCACACACTAGCAGAGACCTTCCTTTTATTTTTTTTTCCACGCACAGCTGTGAAATCACAGGTCCTTTTGCTATTAATGATGCATAAGGTAAGCCACAGGACCTACAGTTACTGCACATTTCATAGGAAGTATCATTAGCCTGAGTCTCTTATATGCTGACTCTCTATAGTGTAGGTGATGGGGTAGTTGTGTATGCATTTGTGTACGTGCATAAGAATGTGTGTGTGTGTGTGTGTACACATTTGCATCTGTGTGGAAAATGAATTTGTGTACAAGTATCTACTTGCGCATTTTTGTGTGCTTGCATGCTTGCATGAATACACATGTGTATCTGTGTGTGTGTGTGTGTGTGTATGTGTGTGTGTGTGTCGTGAGACAGATGGGTAATAGCCCCTGTGCTGAAAGCGGGGCCCTGTGTAACGTGCAGCCCTGATTGCAGACCTGATTACCTGCCATATGCTAGCTGAAGGGTTGAGGGCCGGACCAAATGAGAACAGTATGCAAACGTTAAAGCAGCGTTTTTATAGCGCAGTCATTATGCCCCCGCTCTGGCAAATGAAAACGAGCGTGGCAGGGAGGGAAAATAATGAAGTCGTAAAGAAAAAACAAAACAAAAAAAAAAACGGACGGGTCACGGTGCGTGATCGCCGCCACCGTCACCTCCCCAGCTTTAATCCCATTGGCTAGAGGGGAAGGGGAAGGGGTCCCCCTGCTAAGACGATGGTAAAGCGTTGGTTAGACCGCAGGGTGGCCCTGTTCCATCGAAAAGCCTTCCAGAGAGGCAATATGGCAGTTAAAGATCAAACTGTATCTCTTTCCTGGGTACATCACCTTTTTAGTTAGGGAATGAGTACAAAACACAAGCCTGTGTGTGTGTGTGTGTGTGTGTGTGATGTGATTATGTTCCTATTAGCCTTTGCATTCTCCATTATGCATGCAGCGTACGGGGCTAAACTGACCTTGTAAGATGATCATTGACTCTCCTTGGAAAACACTTGTTATCCCAGGATTAACACACACACCAATTACTACCTGCTCGCCACATGAGCCCAGGAAATAAAACATTTCCAATCTGTGTCTCTATATAAATGGGGGGGGGGGGGGGGGGGACTCCCAGCCCTCTGGAATGTGGGGGCATGCAAACACATGTATATACGTTTTTGGAGTACGTGCACTTATTTGTTTTTTGGACTGTGAATGCATAATTTAAAGGCAGAATCTATTAACTCCGTGGCGGGGATGTGGATGGGGTGTATTACCAACCAGGCAGTTTGTGCTACTGATAATTAAGATTGTACAAGCAAGTTCTAAAAATCATGCACACTCACGGGGTGGGTCGAATTCCCAGAGGTTTTGGATGAATGGTGTTCTGTGTTGCAGTAATTGGTGGGTCGCCTTCAAAATCATGATACATCCGTTTTAGACCACAAAAAAAAAAAACAAAGCCCCCGATAGTAGCCGTTAATGGAGGAGATGGAGGGTATCAGTTCTTCAGTTGATTGATGTTTCATTTCGGAGTCTGCTCTGTGAACGGACACACCGTGATTTTGAAGGTTTTTGGATAGTACATATGTCAGAGTGGCTGCAGTGACATGCAGACTTACACTATATATATATATATATATATATATATATATATATATATGTGTGTGTCTTTGTGATTTTGAATAAAACTGTCTAAAAGGAGTGAACATCTCGCCTATAATAATAAGAATAATGGCTTGCATTTTTATAGCACCTTTCAGGGGACCCAAGGACACTTTACACATAAGGAGACAGACGAAACAAATAACGGAAGGCTCTGTCCCCAAAAGTCTGCAGGCTGGCGTTGGGGGGTTGGTGAGCAGACTCATGTCTGAGGACCGTAGATTCCTGGGATGGGGTATAGACGTGGAGGACGTCTGACAGGTATTCCAGGGGAGCAAGGATATGGAGGTGAGAAGGTGGATTTTTTTTTAGGAGATATGGGACTCGACTGGGAGCTAGGGACCCCGGCAGATAGGTTCTTCACATACAGGAGCCTGTCCAGGGTTTTGGTGGGTACCCCGGATAGGAATCCGTTGCAATAATAACAAGTTGATGAAGGCATGGGTGAGGGTCCCTGACGCAGAGTCTGCGAGTGATGGCCGGAGTCTGGAGGTGTTTTTGAGGTGGTAGAAAGCAGATTTGGCGATGGATTTGACGTGTGACTGGAATGTGAGGGTGGAGTCCAGAATGACACCCCGGTTGCGGACGGTTGCGGGGATGGGCCGTCCACGTCGAGGAGAAGATCTCCACCCTTCCGGAGCAGCGCCTTGCAAGCCGCAACCATGAGCTCTGTGTTGTTGGTATCTAGCTTGCGTAGATCAACATCCATGATGTGCAGTCCCAATAAAACATGTAAGAATCACTTCAAGAAGAAGTAATCCATACTCAGCTTGTGACCAGACTACGGAAGCTTTTGAGAAACCTGAAACCGAAGAAAATGACGGTAGTTGTATTTTCTTACTTTGGACAGACTGATGCTAGCTGTCGCTTTCCGCTTTCAGTCTTTATGCTAAGCTAGGCGAACCCCACCCTGACTTTGTAGTTGACGCACAGGCATGAGACTGATATTGATCTTCTCGTCTCACTCTGGGAAAGAAAGCAATTGAGTGCATTTCCCCAACCTTGAACTATTTCTTCACGAGTAGATTAAAAACATTTTCCAATTTAACACACTTTTTTTTTAACACAGGGTTGAATACCTTATTTCATTCCGACGGAAATTACATTAGGATTGGTCTATTCTGTTTGATGTGGTTACAAGACGAGGTTTCTGCTCTGGCTATGCTCTAATTACGTTGTTAACATGATACTGGGCTCCATATAAACCCGGCATTATGAGATTCTATGTTGTCCATGTACCATGTGTGTCAGTTTTGTGCTGCATGTGGCGAAGGAAACTGATTCCCCTTTTTAACAAGCTGAAACTCCCACCTTACTACAAACCTGTTAGCTGTGTGTAAGGAATGACTCCTGCTGCCAGGGGCTCCCCATCACTTTCCCCATTTCCATCCATCAGGAGAAAAGGGGAACTTGTGCATAATCCTGAAGCCCATTGTGGCCTACTTAGTGGGAAGGGAACATGTCTTTCCGACTGGTCGCGCCTTTGTATGTGGGTCAGCTTCATTCAAATTCTCTTTCATTCCAGCTCTTCTTCCAACACTGTGGCCCCATCATTAGCTGTAATATAGGTCACCCCAGGCTTTGTGAAGCTCCAGCCCCATTTGCATTCTTGATTCAGATGTAGCAGTCATAGAGTGACTGTAGGTAAGGAGGTTGGAAGCTGGGGGGGGGGGGGGTGGCGTCAGAAGTAAAGGCGAAGCTTTTATCACTTTTGATGAAAGGATGGGGTCAGTCTGGATACATGCTTAAAAGGATCAGGGTGTTTTCCCAGTGGTGGGAAGATGAAACTTCTATAGATGCAGGTGATGAAATGTACAGTAGGTACTCTGCCTCTTCTTTTTTCTTCATGGTGGAAAAAAAAAAAAAGAGAGGAAAGAGGTAGAGACTTACTCTTACACGTTATAGTCCAAGAAATAATCTCATGTCGGGGTAAATATCATTAGATTATTTCATGAGATCCAAAACTGCTGAGCAGGAAAGAGGACCTGTAGCTGAGCAGCCCCTGTGCCTGCAATTTCATCAGGTTTTACATAGACGGCGGCCTCTCTGCTTGCATTCAATTCAACTCACAAACCTTAATTTGAGTTTTTATTTTGAGGAATGGGAGGGTGCGCTTGTGCAAGGAGCCCAAGGTAGCAGACAGCGCCACTGTTACCTATCCGACATTCCACCATGCTGAAGTCTCCCTGCCAAGACGGTGGCATCCTTTTAACTTTGTGTTGTTGTGGAGTTCTGGGAACCTCGAGAATGAGCTTTTTTTGAATTTTTTTTTTGTCCCTCACAGGTAGCTTTCAGGTTATGTGGCAGACACCTGTCGTCTTGGTTGGTCGCGCTTGGAAAGGTCGTGACGAGCAAAGTCAGGGTTGGGTTGGAAGCTGATTGAGCTCGGAGTGCATCGGCGGGGCATAAAGGCAGAGCTGCCGCAAGTTTTTTTTTGACGTCATTGCAGCGGCTCAGGTCGCTGCAGGTGAATTCTGATGCTGGTCGTGTGCAGGAGGCTTGATTTAGGAAAAAAATAATAATAACACATATCCCCAGGAATGACTCAAATAACATTCCCCTTTTGGTCACCAAGATCCTTTCACAACCTTCACCACAACCATAACCCCACCGCCGATACCACGCCCTGACGACGTAGAGGGAGTTACATAAATGTTTGCATTGGACGTAATCCAGGGTTTCGAAAGACCTGTCCAATATCGATGCTCTTGACTGGTGATAAGGTTTGCGCAGCGACCCGTTGGGAGAGCGCAACTGAAATATAGTACAGATAGTGACCTTACCTTTTGTCGACCCTCAGAAGAAGCACACACTGTTCTATGTCACGCAGGTCCGTTTTCATGTTGACACTCCTGAAAACAGAGGGTGTTTTTTTTTGCAATGTGGTGTCACGTTTGGCGGGGGGGGGGGGGGGGGGGGGGGTTAAAAAGGCATTAATCACAGCCCTTAAGTCCTCAGCAGCTCCAACCTCCCTCTGTGTTTAGTATGCAAAGGCAACGGACCCTATTGACATATTGCTTTTTTTTTTTCTCTCTCTCCTCGGAAAATTACATGTTTCCACCTTAATTGTTATTGGAGATGTTATCATGAAGCGGATGCAGCCCTCGCTTCTGAACCTGACAGTGGTGTGAAGGGGGCAGAGGAGAGGAGTTATGCAAATTACGGCCTATGTATAATTAATGGCCCCCTTTTCTCTCTAACCCCCCCCCCACACACACACACACACACACACACACAACCCCTTCTATCCTCTTTAGGATGGACAGCTGGCGCCAGGGTGTCTTTTTGACCTCTAAGGGCTGCGGTGTTAAATTGAGATACTGAGGGCAGGGAGGGAATGGGAATTGATAAAGGGCGGATGCTGAAGAGAAGACACACACACACACACACACACACACACACACACACTAATACAACAGGAAGGAAAATGTAAATGCTCGCAATTTGGGAAACTTTACATCTTCAGACAATTTACGATCTAAAAATGAATCTATTGTACACTCGCGCACACACACACACACACACACTTGTAGTACTGAGGACCTTCGATGTAGTAGAATAATCTCTAACCCCAGCCTGAAGGAGCACTGGGTAATATGAACACAGCAGGGCGGCAAACTCGTTGCCGTTTTAGAGAAATTTGCAATTGTGTATGAATGAGAAAATACGGCGCCCGCGTGAACCATCTGTAGCCGAGAAGTCTTCTTCTTCGCGGGGGCGGACACCTGGTTGTTCGGTTACTCCACTAGTAATGCAATCTGAGGTGTAAGCCCTGTTGCTGTCAGTCGCTGCTACTTGAAATGGGCCCGTTTACCTGCGACACAGTGCCGTCGCCTTCTGCAAAGTCAGCTAATTTTAGCTTCGTCGCAACACGGGGGCGCGGCGGCGCGGCCACTGCGTCTCGACTGCTACCTGGTGTGCCCTGAAGGGAAACAATATTCGGGCTGTGTCCACTGCGACGTTCAAAGCCCAGACACATTCGATTTGCAATGTTAAAGGAAAAGCATCGAATTCTCACGTTGGAGAAACAGAAACCAGCATCATCATCATCATCATCATCATCATTTATACTTCATCAAATGAACCTCCTGAGTAATCAACTGGTCATTTCAGCACTGAAAGTGGTGCACTTGAGCCTAACGCAGTTTAACAACAGAGGAGGTGGGACGTTTTTTCATTTTTTTTTATTCATGACCTTTAGCAAGGCGCCCTCCCCGGCTTTCGTGTCATCTGTTTCCCCCATTTTCACGGACATCCAGAAGTCTCTCACTGGAATGGAACCTTATTCATGTTACTTAATATACATATTCTCTTTCACCCTCGCCACTAAACACGACTCCTGACCTGAAACCCCCCCCTGGCCTCCTGTATAAGTAAAGATACATCACAGCAGCAGACTTTACTCATCTTTCCCTTCTGTCCTGCTTTACCGTTTGTTGGTAAAGGAGGACCAGAACACACACACACACACACACACACACACACACGCGCGCGCTCGTCAGTTTACTTACTGTACTCCCTATCTCTCCATTAATTGATCTAAACAGGCTCAGATTATCTCGGCTCTTATGCAAAAAAAAAAGAAAAAAAAAGAGTCACCGTCAACTCTTTCGAGATAGCGGAAGGTGAGACAGACAGAACTTTGGCTGAAACTCCTCCTGCGCCTTAATTCCTGATGGGAAACACGTTAATACCCCCCCCCCCCCACACACACACACCCTTATCTCCACCCTGAGCCTCTTTTGATGTCCCAACTCTAATCAACTCGTCCGGGCCGACGGATGTGCGGCTGACACGGGGCAATCGTCGGGATCTAAATCGTTACATCTCCCCTGACATTACCGTGGCATTTTTGTCATGGCAGAGGTAAGAAGAGTGAGGATCGGTTCACGGGGACCATAATTCTTTCCATTGGGAGGGATGGGGGGGGTGGGGGACGGGTGGCATATTCATATTAGTGTGGAATTAGGCCCTTTTTAGATGTGCAGGAAATCCAGTGTTGGCGAGGAGAGCGCTGGAGTCCACGCGCGTCCTTATCAGGGCCGGCGTAGGCCCTATTCATACCGACTGCGATTATCAGCATAATTCTTTTTGACATTTCAGATAAGCATCTTTCCGGAAAGCTCCCAACTAGGCAGACGGGGGTTGTCAAATAATGAAGGAATCCTACATGTTTACTACTAAAATATCAACCTTTTAAATAGGTGCCTGGATTTGACTGTTATCTGTGGACCCCTCGTCCTACCGCTTCCAGTATCTCCGCGAGGGACAGGGGTTAGAGTGCGCGAGTGTGTGTGTGTGCGCTGGTGATTTACATCAACGTGTGCAGACTCCACTGTGTGTGTGTGTGTGTGTGTGTGTGTGTGAGACAGACTCTCCGCTGTTTAACAACATGCCACGACGCCATACATTAATGCTATCTGCTTCTAATCTGCTAATATTTCCTGGAGAATTATCTGAGGACACTGTTTCATATGCAAATACGGCCCTGTGTGTGTGTGTGTGTGTGGGGGGGGGGCAGCAAAAGTCAAACATTATGGGTTTGTAATAAAGACACTTCTAAGAACCACAAATCAGAGATGCTTTACATGTTAGGACAGCATTAATCGGGCCGGGTCCGAGTCTTGTTCCAGTCGGGTCATGTAGGGCGCTGCGGTGTCGTGATCCCAAGCGGATCCGACCCGCTTATCGGCTCTGATCCAATGGTACGTCATCATTGGAGAGCTGGAACTGTGAAGTGCAGGATGTGTTGCCACTCTTCCCGTTTGCGGTGGCGGCGCGTCAGGCCTCTGCCGGTTTGGTTGGGTCGGTTCATGTTTATGCACATCTTGGAGTGTTCAGGTCTACCGGGCGCCGGTGCTGATTGTCCTCTGGTCTCGTTTGGACCGGGTCTCTCTCACGCTTTCTCTCTTGAAAAAAAATATTTATATAAATTTATACCCCATGGTTCAGGCAGGTTTTGCATGGGCCAGTTTCAGAATGGATTTGTGAGAACCTCATATATAATAATAATAATAATAATAATGTCTGAAAGCTAGATGCTGCGGGGTTGGACCGGTGAACATGGGTCACCTTTGTGGTTTTAGGCGGCTCTCTGGTTGTTTTTACAGTTGTTTTTAGCGCATTTTATAATCGCATTAAAAAAAAAAAGTTTTACATTCAGATTTTGCAGCTTACTGTGAGTTGTCTGTCTTGATGTTTGTCCATAACTTGGTTGTTGCTGCCCTTGAGGGTCCAAGGACAGGAGGGTGTCGCATGCTGTTTTGCGGCCCCCCCCCCTCCCCCTGAGGCAGATTTGTGATATTGGGCTGCACAAATAAAATCGACTAGTCTATCTCAGTCAGGATTTTGAATCTCAACGAGGCTCTCCCGGTTAAACAAGAAACACTGTGTCTGTGCGTTTGTCGCCGGCACTGTAATTACAGGAGAGCTACAGCTGACAACCGGAGCTGAATTCCTTGTGGCAACTTGCTTGCCCCCCCCCCCCCAAAAGGTGATTCTGATCAATAGTGTTCCAGGCAGGCCTGTATAAAAAAAGTGCATAGGAAGTGATGCCTTCAAGTCAATAGCAGAACTTAAATAGCACGAGCAGAGCCAAACAACCGCGCACAGGAACTCACCACAGCCCCCCCAAAGATGGTGACAAAATTAATAACAATCAAATTAAATCAGACGAAGGATGACACTTTCAAGAGGCGCCGCGTGTGATTCTCTGTTCTGCCGCGGAACACAAACAGGTTTTTGTGTGAAGGGGAAGACAAACAGTGGCCGTGTCAAGGTAAAGTGTATTTATTCTGCTCAAACACGGGAGGGTGGGGGGGGGGGGGGGAGAAAGCCCGAGTGGCGGAGGGAGAATGTCACTAATAGGACAGAAATAATCAACAGCGGCGCCCGAAGAAAGCTGCCACACATGTGCGTTCATATGTTAGAGGGCTGTGGCCAGTCAGCCACATAATAGAACAATCACTCTGTCACTCATCCTCCGCTATTCCTGTGGCTGCTGCTCCGTCGAAAAATTAAAGGAGGAAGACGAAGAAGAAGAAAAGAAAAAAAATCCCGTGTTTCATCCTCTTTTGTCCTTTCTCTCCTCCTGTCATTTTCGTCTTCCTCCTCTGTCCCGCTCTTTGTTTCCTCCTGTTCCTCGTCTCAGATGTGTCCTTGGTCACCGTCTCCCATTATGCCTTCATCACGATGCATTGTGCGTCTTTGGCAACCAACTATTTTAATGCGTCCTCCTCGCTCCCGAGCACACTTTGTCCTGTGAGCGCTCGGATGAAAAGAGTCCGCTTTGACACGTCGGGATGAATCGCACGCCGGCGATTAAACAGATCGGCTGTTGTGTCTTTGTGAGATGAATGCAGTCAATATAAATATGATATTCTTTTTTTTTGGGGGGGGGGGGCTACGAAGGCACGAAACTTTTTAGGCATGTAGAGAACCATGTCACATCTCACTTCAGATACGTACAATGGGACAGCAGGAAACTTTGCTCTCTCTGTGGAGCAGAAACAGCTGTGGCCTGACTGTGACTTAAATATACGCAAAGAGACATCCAGTGTCCCCTGTCTTATTGTGAGGTGGGGGGGGGGGGGGGTTTAAAAAACAGCTAGAATTGTATGCTCTTTTCAGATTCAGCCTCAGTCCTGAGCTCAAAAGTCCATTTGACTTTTAGTCGTTTCGGCAACTTCATCCGTCTTATTCTAGTCAGACTGATTGCAGCAGCGGTTAGCGCTGTTGCACTGTAGGTAGGTAGGTAGGTAAGTAGGGGGGGTTCGATCCCCGGCCCCGCATGCCAAAGTGTACACTGAACCCTGAGTCCCATCCCGCAGGAGGCCACCTTGCATGGTCACTGTTGCCGAGGCCAAACTGTAAAGCGCTTTGAGGTTGAAAAGCGCCATACAAGTGAAGTCCACTTATTTTAGACCATTATTAATCATATTTTAGACCGTTATTAATCATATTTTAGACCATTATTCATCATATTTTACTCAAAACCTGAGTGTAGTTTTCACTCAACACAAGTACACACATTTTCGTCAAACTTAAAGCTGCACGAATGAATATTTCCATGTTAACTGTGGATCAACTAAACATGCGTGAGCGGGGGTCGCTCCTGCCGACGGAACCACTCCGGAGCTCTTTGTTGGCATTTGTTGAACATGTCGGCACTGCGCGTGCAGTCTGCTGCGCTGCCCCGCGCAACTGGCCCGAAAACTGAAAATTAGCTAGTTAGAACTGGCAGGTCGGACGATTGAGAATGTTGCCCTTTGATGTGGGCAGCTTGTCTGGTCTAGTGCAAGAAGGTGTCCATCAGTACCCGCATTCGTACATGTATTTACTGAGGCGACACCAATGCCACTGCAGTGTGTGTGTGTGTGTGTGTGTGTGCATAGTATCATAGTTAGAAAGCCGGTCACCGGGACGCCTGAACCATCCAAGTGTTGGCCTCCGATGCGATACAAGGGCAACAAGGTCCACTGTGAAGCCCATGAAGACCACATGAGGGAACTATACACAATCAACCACGCATCAACAGTATATATACATACTTTTGGCGGAAACCTTCAATAGGACAGGACCTTAGGTGGCCGGTCGTCTGCCTCGTCTCGAAACTGTCCCCTTACTCACTTAGGAAAGCCCCGGTTTGCCAAAAGTCTCACCTTTACCGCGGGAAAAGAAAAAAGGTTCATTAGCAAATAAAATGTTGTCAGAAATTTCATGAACGCAAAACGCTCGGCGACGCCTGAAAAAAACCCACAAACGTCCAACGCCACGAAATGGTGTGATCACGGTGAAAATACAGAGCGGCCCACACGCACCACCCCTTCGCTTTCTGCACTCCTGTATACCTCCTCACTCTGGTGGCATATTTTCAATCATTATTAGAATGCCGGCAGCTCAAGGCTCGCGGGCTCTAACCTCTGGTATGTTTGGTGTGTGATAAAAGGCGAAAGCACTATCAATCTTTATTGTCTGGCCCGCAGACTGTAATTGCATTCAATAGTCCACTGATTCTCTTGTCTGCGCTAATGTCGGGGAGCAGAGAGGAGCCAGATGCTGTGACTGCGACACACACACACACACACACACACACGCATGGTGTGACACACAGGTGCGCAAACGCACAGTTCAAGCATTTGTACTATAAGGAAAAGAAGAAAAAAAGAAAAGAAATGCATCCACGCAAGGGTGCTCATACTGGAATATGCACAGAAACACACTCGGCCCCCAGCTGATGAATTGTTGACAGTATAGATTGTGAGCAGCTGTGCGTCCAGAGTGGATATAGAAGAAGATTTATCCTCGAGTTTCCCCGGTCAGATTGTTTATGTGTATCTACAGTGTATATATTTATTTATATACATATATATATATATATATATATATGAATATATATGCATATGTGTGTGAATGTGCTGGTGATGTCACCGCTAGGCCCAGGTCATGTGTTATTCAAATTTAAGCATGGAGGGGAGATAGGGGAGATGGGAGGGGGTGGAAGAGCTGGAGGAGTGCCAAACACCCGATTGGATCTCAATGAATAGTAAAGAGGCCGACGGAGGGAAGGAGGGAGAGGGGGCGGGGGAACCTGGGGAGAGACGGGAGAGAGGACAATCAGCGTGAGCGAGGTGAAGGAAGGAGGAAGAGGGAAGACGTATGCGACGTAGGAGAAGGAGTTCCTCGGACAGCCTCCTGGAACACTTCACCCACACTCTGATGAAATCCAACTGCCGCCTTTTCTCTTCTTATTCTACATAAGCCGGCGGAGTGCACCTGTGTATGAAGACTGTGTGTGTGTGTGTGTGTGTGTGTGCGTGCACGAGCGGTTGTAATTCCATATTACCGGGCCCTCGGCGAGCGGCTCGCAAGTCAGGTGCCGGGCGCCGTGGGCAGCCTTCGATAAGACAGACACACCGAGAGCTCCAGGTAATAGACTTTTTGGGCTTGTTGTCATATCCACGCCGAGCGGCAACAAAGCCGCCAACCCCGAGGATCAAGCCTGATGGAAAAAGCTGGCCTTTTGATATTACATTATGCCAAGACCACTGGTGTGTTATTTTTGTCGGATTCCGGAATGACAAACTCCGGATTGTTGTCCTTCCCTTCTCCGGTGATCCGTCGGAAGTTGCGCGAGGGGCTACGTGTCGTGCGCGGCGCTAATTAATGCTGTCGGTGGCACTGTCGCGCCATGCTAACGGGCTAACTCGTATCATGAATGATGCATAACTGAGGGCCCTGGTCTTGATCCTGTGCAGTCAGCGGTGGGCCAGATCGGCACGTTTCGCCACCAAGTCATGGCGACGCGGCGCTACGTCAACTCCTCCATAATGGCTGTTTGCTGCTGCGGCGGCAGCGTGCGCGCACACATTGCGCTCACTCGGAGAGTCAGTGGGGCATGCAGCTTGCACACTACATGCAGTAATACATTGCCGAATATCAAAGGAAATTACCCTTCACCTTGGTGCACGGATCTTAGCGAGTTCCTTAACCAGAGGAATGGGCTTTGAACCAGGCAGATTCCCCCAGGGCCCGTATCCCGGCCCCTCCCCGGAACGCCGCGCCGGATAAGGGCCGTAATTCCCACTTTTAGGTTTCCATTAATCTGATCCTGACACAGGGGAGACGGGCTGCTTTGCATATCGCCTTCCCAAGATGGAGGGCTATTTACATGATCGCCTCCAGATTGAATATGATCAGTGGCCCACCTCCTCCGCCGTCCTCTGCAGCTGAGACGGAAAAATGCAGATTTCTTTTTTCTTTTTTTTCCCCCTTCCTCTTCCAGCGGGGCGTTTGCTGCATTATCACGGGTGAAATATTATTCAGTCAGGTATATTCGCCATAGCGTTTCGATATGTCTCAAGTTAGACTTGATGGATACGTGTTGCGGATATTACAGCGCCGCGCTTGATTCCCTTGACGAAGGCCAAATTTCTTTTATGAATGTGACAGCAGAGATGGATAGATCGACCCATTTATCATCGCTCACTGATAGCGCTAATGTGAAGAGAACTACCCCCCACCCACCACCACCACACCCCACCCCTTCTCAACAAATGTGAGGAACACCAGTGAACAGTGCTCCATTTGAAACCATGAAGGCAAACCCCCATGTAAATGTATCTGTAATGAACGCCGCGTACAGGAGGTGCATTATTCTCTTTCTGCTACATTTATTTCTGAATATCAAATGAATATGATAAATGTGGAGCGAGGGGGCGGCGGCGGCGGCGGCGGCGGGGGAAGCAAAATAAGCCGAGGATATGAGATGAGTGATATTGTTATTACACCAGCGAGCAGAAGTTGAGACGGTGTGAGAGTGTAGCGTGGGGGGGGGGGGGGGGGGGGGTGAACACACACAGAAATACACACACACACACACTCCACCTCACACATCCTTGTCCGTCCGTCCGTCCGTCATTATCCGTCCCTTGAACTGCCTTCTTTTTTTTCTTTTTTTTTTTACCCCCCCGTCCCCACTACGTCAAGCCGAGACACAATTCCACACTCATGTGAGTCGCAGTTGTGAGCTGATACGCAGCGAGACAACAACAATGAGATGTGGGTGGGGGAGGTGTGTGTGTGTGGGGGGGGTTTGAAATAGAATATCACTGTACAAACACCACCGCTGTTTAGTGTGATGAAAGAGCAAAGCCCGCAACTCACGCAGCGGCGGCGGCGGTGGTGGTGGAAATGTTGGAGTCGAGGCTGAGGGAGCGTGCGCGCTCTCTCGCCCCGTGTTCACAGTGTTTCCCGCTCTTGGCAGGAAAACTCGTAGGTGGCTGTAATCAAACCAGAGGGGCGGCTGCTACAGACACTAGGTAGAAAAGTCACAACTTCACTTCTGGGGATCATTACAGTGCGTGGGACACGCCGTCCCACTCGCTAATCACCCGCCGAGAATTTGCGCATGGCGCTAATCGTCACCTCGCCACACACTCCATGCAAACAGTGTGATAGAAGCCCATCATACCGTCCTCCGTCACTTTGTCTTGGGTTGGGTTTTTTTTTTTTTTCAGGGTGGGGTGGTGGTGGTGGTGGTGGTGATGGTGGTGGGGGCCGCGGGAGAAAACATTCGAGCCTCTCCCTAAGTGCATTTCATGCTTTTAATTGACACCATTGCATGTTAATTCGAAGCATGTCACGGATGTGTCACACCAGTAAGCCGCCAGTGTCCGACCTCATGTAATGTCGAATTACATTCCCGCTGCTCATCGCCGTGACAATAGATAAGCTTCTCCTAGGCAACGCCAAGCGGTTCAAACAGTCATGTGTAGCCGAGGTGTTTTTTTTTTTCTTTGGTTTTGTTTTTTTCTTTCCCTTGCTTGCTGTCCTCTTCGCTCAGGAGGGCTGCGTAATGTTGCTGTTTTTAAATCCATCTCCCAGCCTCTGATCACTTTCTTTGTTTATCGCTGGATCGAATTCTTCTCCTCTTGGACTGTACGGTGTATCGGCGAAGGCGCAGTTTGTTTTGGACTTTGAGATAAGCACCTCGAAATACACCCTCCCAGGCAAACGGCTGCACCTACACGTCCATGTCTTAGCCTCAAGACATTTCAGGGCTCCCTACATTGATGGTTCTCACATGCTTAAAAGGTGTAGACCATCAGAAAATGTAATATTCTGTATGGATTTGCTCGAGCAGATCACTAGGGGGTCTCTGGGGGTGGGGGCTTGAAGCATTCTCCCTCCTCTTTTGTGGTCTAAATTGGTGTCATTTGGGCCATTCCTTCTTTGGCCACATGACAGACACAGGCGAGGGGGGGGGGGCAAAACAAAAAGACTCTGGTTTGCCGTTTGAAAAGGGCACGTCGGTCATCAGACAAAAGCCGAGCGTGGCCCTGGTTCACACCGCTGGATCAAAATAGTCACGAAACCAAACGAAGTTGTTCAACGTGATTTAGTTTCATTCGAACAAATACATTTTTTAAAATGCATTTAGCCGTCTTGGAGTACATCTGGCCCTCTCAGAGTCGTTTCCGCCCGTAATTATGCAGAGAAGGACCACACACAGCATCACCCTACACGTACTATATTTACATGTTTAAAGGCCCACTCTAGAATGTAAGTGTTGCACTCCCATAATAGTTGAGCATCTCAAATAAGGCACATTAAAAAAAGAAGAATCGCAGCAGCAGCAGAGGCTGAGATGTTCTGACTTTTGGTCTTGAGCATGGCTAAAGCTCCAAAAACTCTGGATCCTACATTTCCCATAATGCAAATGAGTAGCATCTTTTCATTCGACCCGCCTTCCCTAAACTCCCACGTCTTCGCCAGGGCTATTTTTTTTTAGACTTGACAGAGCTCGTCTTCGTTTCGAGCCACGGAGGACATTATGCAACTAATTTTACAGGCTGATTAGTCCTCCCCGTGGCTGGTGAATTGATTTCGACACGTACAATTTGTAAGATTTGGACATGGAGTGCCACTGAGGGACCTCACGTCTTCTTAAAACACCTGCATGGCGAATGGTTAAACACGTGCGATTTGAAATGTCACATTGATCTCAAAGCTGTAAAGATAACAATTCTACCTGGCTAGCTAATGTTGCCAAACACAGCGCGCCGTACCCAGTGCATGTTTCTCCCTTACTTTTTTACGCGATCGCTGGTCAGTTCAGAGCAGCTGGGATTTTCTGAGCTTGAACGGAGTGGACGAAAAATATATAACATTCGCCATGGATCTCCAGTGAAAAGTATGGTGACGGAGTCAATGAAAATTAGAATCAGAATCGCTGGGCAATGTCAAGTGATTTGCTGTTTTCTCGAGGGCCTTCGCTGAGCTCGACTGCAGCAGTTTTGAAATAAAAGCAAATGTGAAGATGCGTGGAGATAAATCAAATCCTCTTGAAATGAATGATACTCTACAGGTATAAAAAAGGACAAGTTGCTGAGAGCTATAAGATGCAGTATGTGGGTAATGCAACGACATGATGGATACTTCACAGTGTTGCTAGTTTGCAAAGTCACTAATAGCTGTTTTAATGTATTGAATTTGACACGATTTGACAAAACATCACACATTTTACAGAACATTGGTAAAACCTAACTGAGAATATCAGCATGTTCATTGAACAGTATCCCATCTTGCCCTGCGGTACCACCACTTGCTGTGAAGGTCACGCCATCTGCCTCGGTCTCATTTGCACCATTTTGCGGTCCCGGGCGAGTCAAAACGAATTCAAAATGGCCGCTGCGAGAAAAAAAAAAACAAATGGCTGCAAGACGGGAGCTGTGAAAGCGGGACGACTGGCTTTGACGCCTCGTGGCCTGCGCGTCTCACACTGCAGTATCTGGTCGAAAAGAGTGATAGCGCTGGCCCCAAGAATAGCTCCAAATTATTCATAGCGAGGTATGACAAGCTCTGGTGAAAAATATGACTGCGTCTGAGTCCATTGCTGCAGGCCAGGGGAATAGATTAAATATAAAGCTGTTAGCCGGTAAGTAATACACCGTCAGATCAAAGGACAGAAAGCTATCACTGGACAGCGACTCTTTCACACGGAGACAATACCTCACAAAATGTACGGTCATCACACACCTTGAAATCCGCTGATGGATAATTACGTCTGTATGTCCTTTAGCAAGACATAAGAGTACAATAAGGAGACATACTGTAACAGTGTGTAAGCCTGAGTGAGTGGCTTCCAACGAGAAAAAAAACTCAATGAACACACTTTAGAGCTTGGAGAACAGATCGGAGTGAAGACCCTCGACTAAAACGTGGCAGGCAAAAGCAATAACATTCTCTGGATTTCTTGTGATGACAAACCCGCAGACTATATCAGCAGCTCCAGTTCGCTTTTTAGCCTCTTTAAGGGCCCAAATTCTGCTTTCATCATCCCCCTTTCCAGTCACAGAAAGCACCAAGAGTACTACAGCCATGCCAAAGCCTCTGTGAGGTAGTACTCGCGACAACTTTGATCCAAATGCTATCGTCGGCATGCCAACGTGCTCGCAATGACAACGCTAACATGTTGGTGTAATGTTCGCCGTGCTCACTGTCTTAGTTCAGCATCTTGGCATGCTAGCATTTGCTAATCAGCTCAAAACACAAAGTACAGCTGAGGCCGATGGGGATGTCGCTAGTTTTGAGCGTATTCGGTCATTCCGTCGCATTGGACGAATTGTACTTGAACCGTTTGTCTGCTCCAAATTTTCATGGCAATCCCTTCAATGGAGTCTTGCTGCTAACAAGACTGAAAAGCTCTGATAAAACCCACCCAGCAGCAATTACAGGGTAGGCAGACAGAGCTAGCTTGCTAGCTTGGTGAGCATAGCGGAGCATTTAGCAGCTAAAGAGCCAGATAGTTTTCTCAGGAGCTGGTGGAGAGCAAGCCAGAGCTAGAAGGGAGACGAGTGGACCTACATTGAATAAAGTGGCCGGGAACTCGACTCCAAATGAATGCTTTTATAACCGGACAATCTTAATTTCAGGTCCACTATCTCGCTTGTTCCAGAGATTTCTACCGTATCACACAGTCTTCGTCAGCTTGTTCTGCTCTACACAGTGCGTGTTATGGAAGCTATGTTGTGGTTAAATCATAAATATATAGATCCTTCACTTAAGTTGAAGTAATTCAACAATGTAGAAATACTCCTTTAGTAAAAGTTCAAATTCTTACTTAAGTAAAGGTGCAGAAGTATTATCAGCATTGCACTTACACATTAATGCATCAGTAACAAAAAACCCCATATAACTATATATATATATATATATATATATACTATAATAACAATATGGAATGTGCCATTCTGCAGTACATTTACTTTTGATGCTGTCAGTAGCATTTTACAACTGCAATTGTTCACTTTTAATGCAGCGGGTTCCCCCAATGTTAAAAGGACACTGTTTTTAATCTCACTGAACCCGTCAAAAACACGCCTGTATCTTGAAAAACAAGGAAGTAGTTTTTCAAGGAGCGTCGCTGCACTAAAATGAAGAAAAAAGAATGTTTTGAGAAAACGTGGTTTTGAGGGCTCAATTATAGACAAAAGAAGACTGATCTTATATTTTGTGAGGAAAATCTAAAGTAGTAACTACTAACTAAAGATCTCAAACAAATGTGATGGTAAAATAGTATAAAGTGCAATGCTGGCCTAGTTGAGTGGAAGTGTAAGCTCTCATGAAATGGAAATACTCAAGTAAAAGTACCTCAAAACTGCATTTCGGTACAGTACGCGAGTGAATGTACTTGAGAGAACGAGCGGCAGAAGCGAGCATCTTTAAATCATCTTAGTTATCTGTCAAACACTTGTGAGCAGAGTGACTGCTTGTTATAAAGGCTGGACGGGTGTGTGTGTGTGTGGGGGGGGGGTGTTAAGATTGTCAGAGAATTACAGTTGTGCATAAATCCTCTGCTTTATCTAACCAGGTTATTTAGCAGTTTGTTTATTCCTGAGCCATAAGCTTTAAGCATTGTATTGAAACTTTGGACTATACACACACACACACACACACACACACATGCAGGGAAGAAGGTGCTACACAACACACTCAGACACTCGCACAGTCTCACTCTCTCACACCCGCCCACACACACACACACGGCTCACTTTTAGCCCTCAGGCGTCGCATTTGAGAGTTTCATTTACTTGATTAAATCATATTTGCATATGGAAATTGTTTGAAAATGATATTAATTTGTTATATTCAAAGGAGAATTACTTTCTCATATTAAAGCTAAATCAGACAAAGGCTGCCAGAGTGACAGGTGATGATATTGCACTCTGTCAGTTGGGGCCCGTCCCACACACACACACACACACACACACACACACACACACACACACACGAATAGTACAAAACGCATGGGGTTTTTTTTGTGAGTGAATTTGATGTGAATCGGTTTACACCTCCGTCAGCCAAATCCGTGCCCGCCGCCCCTCCTCTTCCTCGCATCCCAATGGACGCGAAGGTCATCCGCACCCTCGCGCGCCGTAGTCCAGGTGTGCGCGGCTGACGTGGCTCGGCGAGACGCCACCGTGGGACAGATCTCCTCCTGAGCCAACTTAACTTATCAGGAAAAAAAAAAAAAGAAAAAAAAATCAGGCTAATTAATTAAGAACAGTATTAGAAGTAATGGGATATTATAATATAAATTGCTACATTCTGGAACCAATTTAATCCAATTACTGGAACCCCTCATGAATATAATACCTCCAAAATCACTCCGTCAGAGTCCAAAGGGAGATGTGTCTGACTACTAAGACTGAAAGAAAAGAAAAAGGGGAGGAAAAAAAAAAAAAATCTGCTCCCTTTTAGCGGCGAACTCCAGCGATGATTTAAATGGTTGAGAGGAACTGTTAATTTGAGTAATAAACCTAATGATGATTTTTATATTTTTTTTTCCCCCCCCCTAATTGACATTTCGACCATTTACAACCTGAGTAGGTTTTTGTTTGAGCTCCCTTGTGTTTGATAAAGACGAATGACTGGAGAGGCTGATTGGTGCTTGTTCTCTTAATGGCCTCTACCCAATTTACAAAGAGAGAGAGAGAGAGAGAAAAAAGAATGTCTTAAGAGAGACAAAAGAACACCGTCACTCCGCCAGTTTAAAGTGGAGTGCGTTCTTTTTTGGGGGGGGGGGGGGGGGGTAAATTGACATTACGAATCACAGCGACTGCTCAGAAATCATTTCATGAGGGCTCAATCCACGTTGCTGCATGAAACGCGAGCGCTGTGGAGAAGATTTAGGGGGAGTCTTATAAATGGGGACACAGTGGGGACAATGGGGACACCTGCAGTGGAGGAAGGACATACATACATACATACCACGACGTAAAAACGCTTCACAACTTAAAAGCAAAATGTACTTGTAATATTTAAATGCCTCATACATAGAGTGTTATATTAGCATTCATTATTGACAGTGGTGGAATCACTCAAGTACTGTACCTAAGTGCAATTTTGAGGTACTTGTACTCTTCACAGATTGTTTTCCGCTCCCCCTCCAAGTAGCCAAAAAAAAGAGAGAAAAGAATCAGTTATTGCAGGTTTAAATAAAGTTACTTAACATAACACAGTCCAATGTAGTATAAAGTACAGTATGTCTCTCTGAAATGTAGTGCTAGAAATATAAAGTACTTTGACTTCTTAATTATAAAGTAGCTTAAAATACTGAAGATGTGCATATTTCACAGGTCACAAACGTGTAGCGCTATTTATTTTTTAGAAGAAAGTGGTGCGTCTCGTGGAGGTGGTGGGGAGGGACTATTTTCAGCGGCGGATCAATCCACGTTTGGCGCTCCAGTGAGTATTTGGGGTCAGCAAGGACGGCGTACGCAGGACTGAGTCCAAAATAAAATGTGTGTGTGTGTGTGTTCATGGTAATGAAGGAACAGCGCGGGCTGATTGGTGTGTTTTTATAGGACGACGGGCCTATAGTTACTTAGCTTTGTTAGTTAGCATGCGGTGACAATTAGAACAGCGAGGAAGTGTACAGAACAGCACCGACAACCACAGATGATTGCCCCACTGACCGTTCAGTTTGGCTTTTTTTTGTTGTTGTTTTGTTTCGTTCGTTGGAGCTTTTTCAGGACGCAATCATTCCAGACAGTGACGTCCACGTTCTGGGAACAAAGCGACTTGTGCAAAACTTTCCGAAGAAAGAGATGAAATCATATCACGGAGAAAAACAAAACTCAGTTGCTCGTTTAATCAGCGGCAAATTCAGCCGTCCCTTAATGCATATTTAATCCCATCAACTTTCTCTCTCTCTCTCTCTTTTTTTTTTTTTGTCTTGATCAAAGCGAGAGGGAAGATCTCGTTAAACGGGAGGCATATGGACGTAAGTGTGAAATATTGAGAAGTGTATGAAAGAGGAGCCCTGTATTCCCCCCGTGGGATCCCTCGGAAACAGAGTGGAGCAGAGTGAAGCGAGGTGCTTGTTGCTGCCGCTGCTGCTGTCGTTGGGAGCAAATCCTCAGCTCGCCGGTAAAGCTGTCATCCCATACCACCCGCTACAACAAAATCTGAGTCCATTCGGTCGTACTGATGCTCTCGCAAGCAATTCAGCCGCCCCGCCTTGTCCTGCCTTGTCCCTCGTCCTGCCAGACAAACGAATAATGCGGTAATAATGTAGCTTGGTTCGCCGTTAGCCCAGACTATCTCTCCTCTGGTCTTGCGCACCTCAGTGCACCCCCCCCCCCCCCCCCCCCCGGCCATTTTGATGCGGGACATGATGGACAGACAGAGATATGCTTCTGCAACGCTCTCACCGTCATTGACGTTTCTACACGTCCTTTGGTCCACTGTAGTCTTACAATGCTGGTTGTATGCCGGCCAATCGCAATGGTGTGTTTTGAGGTTTGGGGGGTTTTTTGGGGGATTTTTTTATGGCAATTTTGGGTGGCTGTAAATATAATGTTAATATATGTATCGTCATGTGATAGACAGTAAAGTTTTTTTTTAACCTTGAGTATTTTTCATTGTAAACAACAATTTAGTGTACTGGTCTGCTGTCGAAACATGAAAACTCTCCGTCCCATCTTTCATGTCGTACACAGAAACATGCAGGCATGCAAAACACACACACACACACACACACACACACACACACGGTAAAGTTTAGGTGATAAACCGGTCAAAGTTATTTCGACTGTGTAGGACGTAATCACGATGACGAGTATCCCCGCTGGAATGATGTTAAGCGGACAGATCTACATCAGAGTTATTAATTCCCGTTAGCTTAAACCTTGGCTTATCTCTGACCTGTCTCTCACCTCTCCCTGTCTCTCTCTCTCTTCATCTTTCATCCCGCTTTACTCCCATATTCACACACCAAGGGATGCCATTTCGAAGGGGACTTTCCCAAATCCCATTTTCCTCCCCTAACCCTTTTATAGTTTCAGGGGTCCGCTCACGGTCCAGCCACTACGGTCCGCTTAACAAGCAGCAGCAGCAGCAGCACCAGCAGCAGAGCGGTCGCACCGAGCCTTCACCTCTCAGGGCGCTTACCTGCAGGAATACCTGCAGACATTACTCAGGGCGGAAATAGGTGCTCTCCTTTAAAAAAAAAAAAAAAGACACTATAATTAAACATCAGTCGAGGATAAGGCCGTAAAGCTCAGAGTATAGTATTATTATCCATCAGGATTCTAAGAGGAAATTAGTTCAGAAGGCATCATTTCAAATTTCTATATGACCTTTCATTGTGGAAAGCCCAATAACCACTTTTATCATAATTTGTTATTTGCTAGATTGGTTTAAATTTATAGAAATGGAGAAATCAGCATATGTCTGTGATATTCCCTTGAATGCACAATAAAAACACGAGTTAGGAAAATAGATACAAATAGAGATTCTTTGAGACCATTAGTCTTTCAGGCTTATTCTGGCTCTGTGCGTTCCTGTGGTAGCAAAACTTTGTGCTGTACTATACTAAAGGAAAAGGCCTCATGGGAAGTTTGTGATCCAGAGTTTTTGATGTTCAAAGGTGACCTAAAACCACCTCTCAAAAAGTCCCCCAACTTTCTGGACGGTACAGACGAGCCATGAAGCCAACGCTCCCAATGCGACACGCTCACTCTGTCAGAGCAAGAGCCAGCGAGTCGCTCGCCTCGAATGTGCACGAAAGCACGGCCCTCCGACCATGCTGCGAAACGTCATTTTCAGCAACAACATCCCCTTCTGCTGGCACGCTCCTTCTGCGCGGTTACGTTTCCGTCACTTGAGCTGACCTGAAAGTCCAAACTCACCGCACAAATCCACTATCGTTGGTATCTGCGATCTCCCCTGCTGACCTTCACAGCTTTTTTTGTTTGTTGTTTTTTTTTAATTGCGTGGTTGTGAGTAAATGCACTCTTTTGTTTGCGCGTCACGCTCTGCAAAGCGCCGGCTCTCCGGGCACAGCGCCTGCGAGAAATCCGTCCCTGAAAACTCGCGCGGGTGTTTGGTGATCTTTTTAAAAAGTCTTTTTTTTTTTTTAAGTGCAGGTCTTTGGCAGGAGGCAAGGGAGGTGAAGCTCTGGTTCGGAGCTGCCGATTCTTGGCCGCACTTCCAGCGCGCGTGGCGTTAATCACGCCGATGCAAGCCTTTTGTCGCCGCGCGTCTTGTTTGCGTGTCCCAACGATTACTCATGTTCGCACATAAGCTGACTCTATATGTGGCTTCGCTGACAATAGCACCGGTGGCTGTGTGTTTAATGATGTTTTATGTCTGTGTGTGTGTGTGTGTGTGTGGGAGTGGATTTGGCCTCTCTCTCCCTGACGATTGTGACTTTATTAAAGGTGTTTGTTCTGTCGCATGGCAGAGACACAGAAGATGCAAAAATGGAAAGCACATAATCTGCACATTATACACGTCGTGTGTCAAAATATAGAAGAGTGATTTACGTGTCAATCCCAGCCCATGACATTCTGCTGCTTTATGGTATCAGAACGTAATGATACATATCATTTATTATAAGCGCGGCATAAAATCACCACGAGCTGGTGGCCAAACGCCGCTGAATGAAAGGATTTGGTGACTTATCTTTCCATTCTTTCATCCCGGGGAACATTGTAAAAATACCCAATGAGACATTTAAGCTAATATTGAATCTTAACACGTGTCTGTGAGGAAGGTAAATTTGGCTTACTTCAAAAGTTGCCTTTATTCTGCAAGTTATTCAAATGTATATGAAGAGAAAAAAAAAGGTGGAAGTGCACTGGCAGTTTAAGGCTGTAGTTTTTGGTGAGTTTATCGCTAAAAAAGTCAGTCAACTCGCTCAATCAGACGCTCGGCATCAAAATATGTCTTTTTCTCTAAGAGGTTCTGAATGTGTGTCCACAGTGGTGACGGAACAAAGAAAGCCCCGCTCGTATCTCGAGAAAATGGGTTTGGGTTGCTGGTGAATGGTAAATGATCTCACTTATATAGCGCTTTTCAACCTTCACGGTTCCCAAAGCGCTTTACAGCTAAGTCTCATTCACACACCGATGGCGACCGAGCTGCCATGCAAGGTGCTGGTCTCCATTGGAAGCAACTTAGGGTTCAGTGTCTTGCTCAAGGGCACTTCGACATGATGGGGGGGGGGCAGCCGGGGATCGCACCCGCAAGCCGCTCTAACCGGCTTTACCTCCCGTGTGACAGTGCTAACCACTGCACCACCATGCCACCCCCCCCCCCGGGAATTGGCGCCAAACAAAACAGACACTTCCTCTTTCTTGTTTTCCCGGTCAGACTTTTAAACAGCATCACCTGGCAGTGAAGTGGTCACGTGCGGTGTAAGATGGTGCCCACCCCAACCTTTACCCACTTTTTTTTTTTTTTTTTTTTTAAACCCCACCCTCTCTCTCTGTCTCTCTCTCTCTGAGGCCTCCTGCCATACATGTCGCACGCCGGACGCCCGGGGACGATGTAATATAACGTGTAATTGAGCGGCTGTAATTTGTGGTGATTGACCCAGAGGGCTAGCTATTAGCCACTGTCGGCTGTGATGATAGATCCCTTTAGCGTCACAGAGCCACGGCTTCGCTTGTTATTTATGGATCATGTCGGGCCCGTAATAAACATAAAGCATAAAAAAAAAAAAAAAAAAAAAAAAGAAGCCGCGGCTAATGTGCCGCTAATGAAATCTGGACACGAGCAACTTTATGAATGGAAATAATTCACCGGACATTTTCAGTGACACGGGGCGTGTGTGTGTGTGTGTGTGGGGGGGGTGCTCTAACTCAGAAAAGGTTAGCAGCGTGTGTGTGTGTGTACACAGCTGCCTTGCTCATCTGCAAGGTGTAAATGCGGAGTAGCACAATTACAATGCAATCAATGGTAATGGAGTGTTACGCTGCCTGTGCTTAAAAAACAAACAACTACATCCAGTCACCTTTTTTATTTTTCTTTCTCCTTTCCAACCAAAAGAGTATGACCTCCATACACTTCACTTGTGTTACAAGGGAGCCATGTTGGATCCTTGAAACCTCCTTTTCAGACAGAGCGATAAAGCTCAGAACTTGGCGGCTGGGCGGGCCGCACGTGTCCCACAAAATATTCGCCGCTCACCTTCAAAAACATAGAACATGGAGGAGACCTCATTATGTTCCCCCCAGTTGCTGTTTTGAGCAGCTTAAACAGCTTAAACAACGCAAAAAACGTGAAACGGTGCTTTTCTTATTTAGTCGCAGGCTGCTGGAGGGACTTGTTGTTTCGTTTAAATGTAATCCTCCGCGTCGCGAAAAGTAGTTTGCGTTACAGCGTGTTGTCCCGGCTTTACCGGCTTTTTCGCTGCGTGTTTCCGAGTCCAGAGAGCTTTCTGCCACCAGCTCTTGGAGTTTAAATGGAGAGAAGGAAAAAAAACTGAAGCAGGCCCCCGTTGTTGTTCGTTTTGTCAGTTGAGGTGCACTTCAGCACGAGAGCAACGCGGCAACACCGTCCAAAGTCTGAGCTCTTTCAAATGCCAACGGCAACGCGGTGATACTTGCGAATGTTTGACAAAGGCTCTTTGTCCTCGGCGGATCGTGCTGTTAACAAGAGTTCAAATGCGCATAAACCTTTTCACCTTGCGCGCCTCCGTGCCGTGCAAGCTTTAGATGCTCGGTCAAAATGAAAACGGTGGATTCGAATGAAAAATGTCTCTCACAACGGGTCAAGTTGTTCTTCGGTGAAATACTATTGTTATATATACATATTTTATATATATATATATATAAAACGCGTAGCTTTTATTTAAACCTTCCTCCGGCGATCGAACCCGTAATTGACCTCTGCACCATTATACACACCCGTTTCAAGGGAAATCATTTGTATAGGCGGGATTATTTTTCTTTTTTTTAATGGGAGTTCTCAGTTCATGCAGGTGGCCCCCCTCCACCTTTAGATCTCCCGTGATGTATAAACATGATAGGAATAACTGAAAACAACCTTTTTCATGAACTGATTGAAAATGCAGTCCACAGGCAGCGCAGTTGGACAATGTTGGAACGTGGTTTTAGACGTAGCCCTAACTGTTTCTCCTGAAATGTGAATTAAACATAATCTGCCCTTTGGGATGCTGTATAATAATAATAATAATAATAATAACAAATAGATGCTTGATATCAATATTTGAAGCTCAGAGTGATAAAATACCAGATATTAATGTACTGCTGTGTAGTTTTGTGCTTTTAAAGGGTTGAAGAGGATAAAGAGGAGTCAAAGCAACATTTCAATATATTTTGTTTAAAATTTTAAATCTTTTCTCTGCTTAATGCCGGGACAAGAAATCCGCCGGCGATAGCAACGCATAGTCACGCCGCCGCCTGAGTCATGAGCCTGAAAGGGGCCAAAAGGTAAAGAGCCACGCGTCCTAATAATTTTGGAAGTTGAGAGCGGAGGACAGAACGTCTCCCGAACGGGTTGATCTCTCCGCGAACCCTGCTATCCGGTGTGTGTGCTTTAAAAAGCTTGTTTGAGCTGCTGTATTTATTCGGGTTTTTTTTGGTTGTTTTTGTTTTATTTTATTTTTTTTTGTGTGTGCACACATCGTGCACACAGCTGTGTGTCCGTGCGCGTGAACGTGTGTGTAAATCTCCTGCTGCCCCCTCCACCCCCCCTCCCCTTCTGCCCCATCTTATTGCTTTCTTGAAATCCTCTTGATTCGCCCAGTCCCTGAGGCTAGAGCCCCATACACAGCAGATGTTCCACACTGAAAAGGCCATGAATGTTTAATCATTTGTGTTATTGATGCCGCCTTTTTGTTTGTTAGCAAGTGTGAGTGACTGTCAGGGTCTTATGTGTCTATTTTTGCATGTTATGCATCCGTCTGTGTGTGTGTGTGTGTGTGTGTGTGTGCGTTGCAAAGAGAGAGCTCTTAGTAAATTCACAAACATCAGTGTTTTTCATTTCTGTTTGAAAGGCTCTTTTTTACCTCACGTGCCCGGCAATGAATGAATAATGAAGTCTATTAAAAACGTTACGCAGGATCATTATTGAGTGTGCTGTGTCAAATATCACATCAACGCACTCTCACAAAATAAGACAATCTTCTTTTTTTTTTTTTTTGTCAAACACAAGTTAAACCCTACTTTCCCCGCGATCATGGATGAACAAACTGGGCTCCGTCTCTAAACTGTGATTTGTTGGACTTAAAGCTGCTGTTTTAGTATTTGAGCTGACAGCCAGATTTGATCATAATTAGACAGCATGCCGTGGGCTTTGATTGGCACGGTAATTGGATTGTCATTGGGGCTGAAAAGCTATTATCTTAGGATCATGCCCCATGAAATTTGTTGGAAAAACTTCTGTGGTCGTCATTAAGTCGGCCATCTTGGGGGCCTTCGCAAATGAGCTTTTTTTTTTTTTTTTCTGGCAAAGGAAAAGAGAGAGCGAGAAGAAGGGAGGAGGGGCGGGGGAAAAAGGTACCTGTGCACCGCTGGGACCCTTAGATCCTTCGAATCGCAGCAAAGACAATCTGGGCTCTATTGATTAATGATATTAGCATAGCAGGTAGCGCTAAGTCGAAAAGCGGCGTGCTGGGTTATTGCCCATCGCTCTCGCCCACTCGCCAGTAACGGGGGAAGGGGTGGGCGGTTATGGAGAGTGGGGGAGTGGGGGGGGGGGGGGGGGGGGGCAAGTGAAGGAATGGGATAATGAGAGAGAGGTGATCTTGGAGGGAGTGCAAAGGAGGGAAGCGATGGGAGGAAAAGGGGAAACTGCAGGGTGGCTTTTCATTTGCAATTGTTTATGTAAAGTATCAGGTGCGATGCCCATTTTAGGGGAATAAGTAGCAATATGAGGTAATGGAAATGAGAGTAGAGATGTGAGGAGTGAAATAGGCGGCATTCCTCAAAGCCATTGGGGCAATTAAGTCAACTTACGTACCTCTGAAAGCTGGGGGAAAAAAACACCAGCAGAGCTACCTGACTCCTGGTTTCCCTCCTCCTCTGTTTGTTTCCCTGCACTCCAGGGGTCATGAGTCAAAGTACCACCCCCTCCACACACCCCCCCCAATGAATTTAATTGAGTCTACTGTAAAACACCACAAGCATTCTGTGTGCACATTACTACAAAAAAGTCCAAAAATAAAGGAAACCCATCCAAATCATTCCCACAACCGGACTTCCATTCGTTGACGTCTACGACAAAGTTCATGAATCCCTGGTAAAAATAAGACAAAATCTGAATAGATAATAATACTTTTGGTTAATGTACCCTAGATGTCCCGAATTCTGGTCTTGACAAAATACCCTTTCTTAAACGCAGGTTTTATTTAAATGGGACGGTTATTTTTGTGGAATCCCTCTGAAAGTCAACAACTGCTCATCAACTCAGCAAACTAACTAAAGGGCTAACCTTTAAATGATTCTAATACCCATCATGGGGGTCTAAATTCAGTTTCAGAGCTCTCTCAAAGCACCTCTCCAGGTGGGGAGATGCTGCCGCATCACAAATACAGGACAGCGTTTAACCACAGGTCACATGACTCGGAATTGAGTCAGACTCAAGTCCCAAATCTGATGACTTGACTTGACTTGACTTTCTTAACTTTTAAGTTTCATGACAACAGATACATTGCCCAAGCAGGTGTGAAAGACGTCTTTGGCACTGTGGGTCAGCAGACAAAACGTAAGACTGGATGGTCACATTCAGAGGTAAAGAATTTGCAACATGCAGAACATGCAGAACATGCAGAACATGCAGCGCCGAAATCATAGACGGAAGCTTTGCCAACTTCTCTCGAAGCGTGAGGCCGCACGGGCAATGCGAAGTTGGGGACTAACGTTAGTGTTCTGCGGCCTGCTGCGGCTTAAGCTAACGTTAGCTTGAGGGCAAACATTCACGGGTCAACTTTGCAATGAAATGAAATCGCAAGAAAACAAGCATGAAATCAAACGGCCTTGGATACAGTTGGCGTGGCAACTGCGTCTTTCCACCCAAGATTTGGACGTGTAAATGTCGTCTTTTACAATCAGTCGGCAACTGACAATGACTAACGCGTTAGCAGGCTTACGTTGTTGGGTGGCCAGCAGTGAAGTTAGCCTCATTCTACTAACCCTGATTCCACAATGACTTGTTCAGGACTTAAAACACAAACTTTAGGACTCTCTACTTGGGACTTGACTCTGGACTTCATTGCAGGGACCCGAGGCTTTCGAAACGATGACTACGTCCCGCCTCTTGTTCGTAACGGTACACGGACCCTCACTCACAGTGTGACCGCATTGAACCATTCCACCTTCACGTTTCAGTGTTTATGTGTGTGTGTGTGTGTGTGCGCGCGCATATGCACTTCTGTCTCCATGCCTCAGGCAAATGGCTCCCAAAATTGACATTCCCACCCCTCAAGGCCAACTCCACTGCTGAAGACCCTCCGGGGGGGCCAAGAGGTGACAAAGTGGCAGCACTCCGCACTATTCCTCACTCGGAAAAACAATGGCATCAACACCCTTGAATACAGCACTGTGTCACGCATTGCTGAGCATTACGTCTTACATCAAACTCCGGAGGAGTGTGTGTGTGTGTGTTTTGCAAATGTACTACCTCTGGTTTATGACATAGGCTCTTTTTGTTTTTGTTCACATCACTAAATATTTTGCATATTCGCGTGCATGGTTTCTGCAAGATAATGAATGTAGCTTTACATCATGTCTGAAAGGTGTAACACAGATAGCAGCCCCTCTCCGCGTGTTTCCGTGTCTGTGGGTGAAAGTTTCCATGCAGGCACTGTTGATCACGGGCCTATCAAGTGTCATCTCATTTGCATTCAGTGGACGCGTCATTATTCACAACATTTGATGTCCGCAAAAACACATTAGACCTCTCTGGGTTTTTTTTTCGGTGCCGGGTGGCGTCGGCCGCGACCGCCCAGACATCATTTGCGCGCCCAAATAGTCCAAATGTAAATTGATATGTAAGAAAATGCCCCATTAACTTTTTCATTAATGGTTGCAATGCATGTGTGTCGTCCGCGGGGCGGTGCGCTTTCCTGAGCACGGCCGCGCACACACAAACAACACAGGCAGGCTCGCAAACACACACATGGACACTGATAAATCATACAGGGAAACACTCGAAACACATGCAATTAGAATAACCCCCCCCCCCCCCCCCACACACACACACACACACGCATACGTACCTCTGTTATAAAACTTCCCATAGATTGAAACTGTAGATATTGAGGATAATTCCATCTTAAGAGCAGTTCTCTTTTAGGCCATTTTACTTTGATTGGGCCATTATTGCGTCCTCACCACTTCGTGCTGCCAGATGTATTCACAGCTGTTTGAGTAGACACCATGGGGCGCGTGGCGGCTTTCTTTTTCCACCACTTTCCATTAGCGTTGCGGAAACCTTGTGAGTGTGAAGTGACTCACCCTGAATGCGCGCACACTGTACTGTACTGTACTGTGCTGGACTGGACTGGACTGGACTGTGCATGACTCTACACTTTGTGCTCCGCCTTTCCTAAAGCACTCAACAAAGGCTGGGGGGGTGCATGAAGCAGGCTCGGACGGCATTGTATCAATATTTGCTCTCCCGACAGCTCTCACTTTCTGCCTTCGCCTTTATGAACACGTCTTTTGTCTTATCTCTCTTCTTCGGGTCTCCCGACACCCCTTATTCTTTGAACATGTGTTTGCGATTGTCAGTCTCCAGAGGAAGCGAGAGGGCTGCAATATAATCGTAGATACCATTAAGGACACAAAGTCCTAGATTTAGACTAACATCTTTCAAGCTGCATTAATACATTTTTTTTTGGGGGGGGGGGGCAGCAGAACATGACAAAAACACTGATCTGACATATCAGATTTCATGCTATTGCTAGCAAGCGGTTGCCTATTTGAAAATTGGAATTCAGTTTACACACATATAGGCCCAAAATACAGACAAAAAAGGTCCCATGCAAGTCTGGGGTCCACACTCCACACTGTGGACTTGACTTAATTTCTAGATCACCCAAAAGGAAGATGAAATTAAACTTCTGCAATATATTGTCCCCCCCACCCTTTATCTCCCTTTTTGACCCGAGCTACCTCCTACCTGCTCCTCTATTTATATTTGTCTCTGTGCACGCATGCTTCCAGTGTGTACACACGAACCCACCAACACTCCCACCAGCAGCCACCGCAAGAGTTAACATGTCTATTGTTTGGCCAGCACGTCAAGCACTTATCCCTGAGTGTTTGCAGGCTGCTGAAGGGAAAGAATTAAAGGTGAGTGTGTGTGTGTGTGTGTGTGTGTGTGTGTGTGTGTGTGTATGCTTTACACACACACACACACACACACATACGCAGGTCGCTAGGCTGCAGAACCATGGCAACATTCACGGGATCAAGTGCGACTGGCAACTGCGAGAGTTGGGCTCACTCGCGGCGGTGTGTTCATGAACACGTCGACGCATGGAGACCGCAGATAACTAAGTTGGCCACGGAGCAGAGAAGAACAATGGGGGGGGGGGGGTGGTTGGTTCACGTCAAAGTTATTATCCAGCCAGTTACGGTGCGCACAAAAACAAAACGAAAAGACTGAACAGGCCTCAGCCCTGTTGACTTTGGTGGATGTCGATTGAACCGTTTCTCACCTCTGCCGTGCTTTATGGGGTGTTAGCGCCGCTATGTTAGGAATACAAATTCTGACAGTGTCAAAATATTTAGGGGGGGGGGGGGGGGGGGGGAGTTGTAATGTCAATGGAATATTGAAATCTTGAAAAATTACAACTTTGTTTATGTATTTTTTCTTTTTGTCAAAACGTAACAGATTTATTCTTGAAAAATGACAACCTAAATCTCCAACTTTATTATAGTACAGTAGTATAGTATATACATTATATATATATATATATATATATATATATAGTATATACATTATATCTGCTCTCAAAAGCCTAGCAGATATCTGATGGTAGCAACTAACCCTTTTTGACATTCTGAGTTTAGAGAGCTCCGTTATGCAATACATTCAGTACAAATAGAATAATGCTACATTTTAAGGAAATCAGTGAGGTTTGATGGGGGGGGGGGGGGGGTTAAACCCCCAACCTGCTCCACCCTGCTTTACCTCCCGTGCGACAGTGCTAACCACTGCGCCACCATGCCACCTTCTTCATGAGGTGGTTATATATCTCAACATATTTTCAGTTGTCATTTTTTTTGATTGAGCCTTGAAGTATGTAAAGCCCCCCCTCCCAAAATCCCCAGGGTGCACTGCAGCTTTCACAACCAGACCTTTTTCAGGTGGCGTCCTTCCAATGGAAGCGTATGGCTGACAAACTCAGCTCATTATGGTGTTTTGTTTTGTTTCTTGTTTTGTTTTTTTTGTTTTTTTTTGTTTTTTTACAATTGTTTCAGGTGCCTGAAAGTGCAGTCGTGAATTAAAATGGCCGCCACACTCTAATCACCGAGGGCGGTGCAGCGTCCGGGTCCAGAAAGACCCCTTTTATTTATCTTTGAAACTGCCGAGAGTGCTCCTTTGATGCAAATGGACGTCTCACAAAAAAAAGAAAGAAAAAAAAAAAAGGGTGTGGTCAGTTTCAAAGATTAATGCCTTTCACTTGGTTGGGGCCATTAATGAGCGGGAAAGGCGGTGCAGTGCAGTACGCCTTGGATAAGAGTGCATAAACCGCACACGTGCGCACGTCTGTATGTGTCTGCGGGACGAGGAGAGAGAGACAGAGAGAGAGTGATGTTCTGTTGACGTGGCCTCAAACATGGAGCAACAATGAGTCGGCCAGCTGCCGGGCATGTGGCGGCCATCACGCACGCACGCACGAGTCCGGCGCCCGCTCTTTTCCACTCTTTCCCTGTTAAATTCCGCTGTTGAGGAGAGCGAAGACATTAACGGGAAAATGCAACAGATAATGTGGACATTTCATGCGTAAGCTGCGATATGAGCGATGTATTAATATGTGGGGGGGGGGGGGGGGGGGGTGATTGTGCATTCAATTACGGTACAATGCCTTCCAGAGATGTTTGTGTGATTTGGCCGCGGCCTGCCACGGCGGGGGTCCCCCCCCCACCCCCCACCCCTTCCCCTCCTGACTGATGAGCGCCCTAATCTGCTAATCTCGCCAGCCAGGGGTGGAGGTGGGTTTTGGGGGTGTGGGGGGCTGGTGGTTTATGTGACGAGCCAAACGCCTCGACTCGCCGCCCACTAACGGCGGCCAATAAAATTAAAGAGCCGGTGCGTGCCCGGGCGCGTGGAGGGGGAGGGGGGGGGGCGAGAGAGAGAGAGGAAATCAGAGATAGATAAACAAATAGAATCATAAAAAGGCAGGGCGCTGGTGAAGTGGTAATTCAGTGGGAGTTCATTAGGGGAGAGACGGAGGAATGAGGAGCGGAGGGCTAAACTGTGGATGACATTACCTCTAATGTGGCTCCCCTGCAGAGTTTGTGATAGGGTGGCCGTTCCCGGCGAAAATAGGGTTTTTTAGCATGACGCCACGCTCACAAAGACAAACTCCCACTAAATAGGATTTTTTTTTTTTCCCCCGTTGTTTGTGTGTGTTTTTTCCTTAAGCATTGTACTATTTCAGTGCAGGAAACATCTCCGAATGGGGCTCTCAAATGTGCTCGGGCGTGCAGCCAAGTCGAGGCAACGCGGACACAAATAGGTTTTCGTGCGCACGGCAGATTTGCGAGCTGCTGCGGTGTTTTCCCGAGCGGTGCGCCCCAAAGCGAGCTTTTTCTCTAAAAGAAAAAAGAAAAAAAGGTTCTGTGTTCTATGTCTCTCATCCAGTCCAATTCGTCCCGTCTTCATGTCTCGCGGCGTCTGTCCACGCAGCTACATTTGGTCGAACCTCGATCAGGTGTTGAGAGGTCTGCCTCCTCTTTCTGCCTCCACCCCAAATACAATTGAGGTGGATTCTAACATTCCCTCTCCTCTCCACCAGATGCCCCCAGACGTTCCCGCCCCTTCACCTGTCACCTGACCACCACGCCCACCTGCACACCTGCCCTCATCAGCCTCCCAAGCATAAATGCCAAGCTGCAAGCCTGTTCTGTGCTGCACTTTGAACCGAACCTCCCCTGCCTCAGTGCCCACATGGGCCCTCGTCCCTGTTCTTCCCACACCTGAGCCGTGATATTTATATATATATATTTTATTCTTAAGTAGAAAGCAATTCCAATGTAGAGGTGGGGTGGAGGCCAGGAATCGCTGACATCTCAAAGCCTGGACAAACAAAACAAAAACTATCTGCACGGCTAGATACCTCTGACGGCAAGTTTTTTTTTTCTTATTTACCCTTCTCCCCCCACCCTGACCTCATCTGTTCCGTACATCCAATTATTATCATTCGCAGTGTACCGCAGTGTGCTCGTGGATCAAAGGTCAAGATGCAGGACGCTGTTTGTTGATGTCAAAAGGCTGACGGGCCGAGTTAGTGACTGGCTAGCTGCTTGCTAACAGGTCAGTCGGTGTTTTCAGCCCCTTTCTTTCCCTTCACTTCAGATTCTATTCATTCCAGGGATTGTCTGCCTTGTTTTGAACCAGCTCTGCGTCCATCTTTGTATTTACTTCCTGTGAGTTAAGTCAAGACACTAGACCATAGGTCACTAACAGGCGGACCACGGTCCGACTCTATTTTGACCGGCGCAGCTTTTCTAGTCTTTACGGCGCTGGTTCAGCAGCTCAGGAAACTCACCAGTAAAGCCAGCCCACGTGACGCTACTCAGCCAATCAAATCTGTGCATTCCAGGCGCTAAACATCGACTCTGAATACAGACGAGAGAGGTGAGAGGCGAGTGACAGATGATAAGACGACGTGAGCGACACAGGGGGAGAAGACGGAGAGACGAGTGAGCGGGAGGGAGAGAAGACACATTATTTATTGTGAAATTGGTTGAGACTGTTAAGCTATTTTATTTATTTTCTCTATTTTATTTTGAAATGCAGCCCTTCGTTTAGTTAATGAGAGAAGAACATTACACATATCTACAGTATTATATATCTGTAGAGTTCAATGTTATATATATGTGTGTGTATATATAGATATAGAAAGAAAGAAAGAAAGACAGAAGACAGGAAAGTGGTGCCCAGTCCCTCTCATGTCCTATAACAGTAGATCTGAGGGGTGGGGGGTCGGGGGGGGGGGGTCACCAGATATTTTCAAAACTCTGACTCAACTTCATTGGGCCCATGTGTGGCCTATGTGTCGACACACACAGGGAAGGAGACTCTGTCGGCAGGGGGCAGATTGACGAGGTGATGTGGACTTACACAGACACAGACAGGAGCTGCTCAGACTGTCACTGAGGCCGACAAGTTACTGCGCTCCATTTCCCAGAAGTGGGTTCATGTGCACGTATTGATAATAGTTTTGTATCTTTTTCACTGGAACTGTTTTTATGGTTGATTTTAAGACACTTTAAGAGGGATAAGAAAGAAGACAAATACATACATTTGACACCCC
>NC_092191.1:21526091-21628365 GCF_043641665.1 Enoplosus armatus | reverse complement strand
GCACTTAAACTTTAAAACATCTATTATTGAGGCGCGAGGGGGGGGGGGGTTGGACAGAGTGGCCAGCACTGACCCCTCTCTCTCATCCCTCTCTGTTCATATCTCTAGTCATGGGAGGGGTGGAAGGGGTTGATGCTGTTGAAAGATAAAGGTGCTGCACGTAGCGTTTCTAAACTTCAGTGTATCGTTGTCAAATGGATTTGAGAGGTGTGAGGAGTGAGTCCATCACGTCTACTTTTTGCCCTTTTTATGTCAGTTTGGCTTTGCGCTTCCTGCCCTCCCTCCTGCTATATCCAGCATATATATATATATATATACTTCAGAGTGTGTATGAAAATAACCAGGGCCGGATTAACTTTCTAGGAGGCCTCAGGGCAAAGTTGAAGAATGCTATTGGACCCAGGGGGCCAATAAGGCTTGAAGGTTTGAAGCACTCTTAAAGCTAGCGCGAGAGAACATACAGGAGGGAAATGCCGTCCCTGGCGTCAGAGTTCATCCATAGTTGTTTTTTTGTTTTTTTTAAGGTTCTTGGTGAAGGCCAATGGAGCCTGAGCTCATTTGTTCACTCATTCCTCGACACGAACACGCTCCAGATTCAGTGATGTTTTTTAAAATGCGACACGTGGCCCCTGCTAAACGGGCAGAATAAAAGCGCCGGGGCCCACTTGAAGCCGCTGCCGTCCTTCAGCTCAGCCTGTGCTGGGTGTAAACACGACCTGTGAGCGCGGATGAAGTCGGCGTTAGCTTAATGCTAACCTCCCCGCTTCGCCGCTATCTCTCCCTCTCTGGGAGTGCAGATTTTAAAAGGCCATTATGCTCCATCACCTCCGCCGTGCACAGTGTCACCGCCATCACTGCAGTGTCAAGTGTCTTATTTCTGTATTAGAGGGGGAGAGATAAGTGTGTGTGTGTGTGTGTGTGTGTGTGAGCAAACTTAGGCCTAATGCGCTACCCCACTGCGCACGTGTGCATGTGTGTGTATGTGTGTGAGTGAGAATATACTGTACAAGAGGTTAGCGGTGAGTGTGAGTGGGCCTTGCTCCGCTCTGGACGCACTTATCTCTTCTGCTGTGTAATGGATCCTACTGGATATTTGCATAAGGTATGGAGGTGATGTCATTTGGTCCTCAGAGCTGCATTTCAACGATGGTTGACTGTTAGCAAAGTAGACACCCTCGGGAACACACTGCAGCACTTCACGTCCCTCGGTTCAAACTTTTTGATCAAACTTTTTTTTTTTTTTTTTTTTTTTTTCCCGGGACTTTGGCTGGATCGAAAACTCTTTGTGAATGAGGATTGCAGCGTGTTAGAAATCTGGGTCTGATTTTCCTTGTCCTCCTATAGGCGACACATGTGCGGAACCAACACTGCCACAGAGTTAAACGCTGCGATCCGGGAGTGCAGCGGCATGGGTTCGGCAAGTCCAGCGGGTCAAACCCCCCCCCCAAAAAAAAACGTGAGTAGTCCCAAGTTCTACACACACTCCCAGCTTAGCCGAAGTTTACCCAAACTGGTCGCGATCTAAAGCCATCAAAGTTTACAGACCGACTTCCTGACTCAAGCTCGACCGACCGTACTTACCGTAGCTGTGCAGAGGATGGGCCCTTGGGCACATATTTGTCAATACTTAAGGATAAGGCTGATTATATTCTATATTGTTTTGGTATCGTCGACAAATCCTGAGAGAAAAGACCAAAACCATCAATGTGCCAGCCCCTCTCTCAACACGTTCTGACTTCTCCACCTGTGCAGTGTGTGGCCCTCTCAGCTCCACGCCCGTCGGTTCCTACTGAAGACGTGAATCTTTAAAAACGAGTGACGAATATATACAGTTAAAGGCTCGGTCATTTTCCTGAAGTCTACTTCTTGGTAGTAGTTCGTAGTTGTTTTCGTTCTTTTCATGGGATTTGTCCGACAATATTAGAAATATATCACCAGACTTAACCAAAAGGTTATTGCCAAATAAAAAAAACAAAACAAAACAAAACAAGAAAAGTTGAAAACAGTCCCTTCAAAATAAAAGCTGTTTGGTAGTCCATCTTTGCTGACCGCTTGTGACCTGACTTTGCCGTAGCGATGCTGAAATTGACTCCGGCGTGCGGTATAACTGATGGAAATGCTGCCGCAAGTCGCAAATGATCCCCTAGCGCTTAAGTGAAAAGGTCCACGATCTTATCGGTTTAAAAACTTTTACGCCATTACCAGCAGCAATTTAAAGAAATACATCAGGTAGGATACATGTCTGTTTGAGCCCAGCTTCCTGTCTTTTTTTTTTTTTTTTGAGTGTGTGTGTGTGTTTTCTGATGTCGGTGTCACCGCTCAAATGCCAGCATGGCGGAGGAAACTTTCATGAACATAATAGTTCAGTCTGCACAAAGGTCACATCCCATCAGTTTAATTGTAGTTACAGTATTTGGAACTCTCCTACAAGATCTCCCCCTGCGGACGCCGAGCTCCCTCCCTGTGCCTCGACAAACCCCTCCCCTCGCTAATGGCTGTTTGTCTTAATGCCAAAGTGTCGGGTATTTTTCAGGTTAAATTTGGGGTGGCGACGCTTGGGCGGCGGCATTAATCTCGCCGGCAACGCCGTCGCGGTGGTAATGAAGGATGGCCTGGCCGTTATTCGCATCCTCTCGCATGTCGAGTGTTTTGTCAAAAGTAGGCGAGTTTTGCTTGCCTGGTGGATTTGTGTCCCCCCCACCACCCCCCCTGGGAGCCGTGGCCCAGTAAGAGACAGCAGTTGCTCGACATAATTAGACCGGGAAGGTCCTTGTAAACTCATTAATATCTCGCCCAGGCTGAAATGGCTGGCTCGCCGGTGGTTCCTTGGCGAGGAGCGCGGGGAGATTTTCGTGGAGGACGGGGGGGGGGGGGGGGGACACGGACGTCGAGCTGAAGTGGCAAGATGAATGGAGGGTTTGAAGTAAACAAGTTGAGGCGTTGGTCACAAAGGGCTGCGGGGTGTCTGGCTTTGCTGCAGAGCTCCAGAGACGGTTTGTAAGGGAATTAAACAGATCATGGCTTCACACCGCCTTTTCTTTTTTTTTTTTCTTTTTCCAGTTGTAGCGTTTCTTTCTGTTATTTCTCTGACCTGAATGCAGTTTTAAAAGCCACAGTAAGGACTCGCTGGACACAGAGCACGCTGCATTGGATTTGATATGATGCACAAAACATTTCTAGGGGACGCAAAGGGGCAATGACTGACACGCTGACCGCATGTTGTGAATTGGTCGTTGTGCTTGAAGGCATGAATAAAAAAAGAAAAAGATGTGTTTTTTTTTACGTTTAAGCTAAGGCACAGTATAGCTTAACACTGTGTACTCTGCTTACACACACACACACACACATCCAAGGGCAAGCCCTATAAAGAACAAGTGGAACATGCGGAGATAATTAATAATTAAAAAGATGATTGTCTGTGTTTTGGTTTAATAGAGAAACAGCGAACAGACTTTGTGTTTTTTTTTTTTTCATCTGGTTTCATTTGGACAAACTGCTGTGACCTATTTTCTTAACATGCCATATTTACTGTGTTCGGATGTAACAGTATCAATAAGCGGTTGGTCAGTTGTCCATTCCACTGAGGGGGGGGGGGGGGGGCTCTTGTATTTATATATATTTATATATTTATATTTGAGTGTGTGGGTGCCAGTAAGTTAAGTTAAAGCTGGAGTGCTGGTTATCATCGCCAGGTAAATCTCTGTATTTCTCTGTATTCCTGCGCTGGCGCACCAGTAGTGATGCGTTTGGCGTCAGCCGGCAGAGTGGGCTACCGCCGTGGCTACAGCGGAGCCATGTGGAGACAGGAAGTTCAGTTTCAACATCAGGTGAGGGAGAGCCCCCGCAGCTTCTGACGGTGCTGCAGCTGACGGTCAATGAGACGATGAGTTCCGCACTCCAGCTTTAATAAGAAGTATCTCGCTCCCGCAAAGATGGTCGACAGTGAAGTCCAGGCTTTACTGAGCGCGCACGCGATGCCATTTTGACTCGACGAAGCGAAATCAAAAAATCCTGTAAGTGACGTTGCTATGCGGCCGGCTTATGTTACTTCAGAGTCCCCCCCCCCGAACGGTTTTGGGACAGTGAACGCTGCAATAGTCAAAATAATCATTCTAACATATTTTCCATTGTGTTACCTCTCAGCGATTTGAGGAGTTACGACATCAAACCACTGATTTATTTTAATGCAAACCTCTGGAAGTCTTCCCATGTGGCCTCGATGCATCTGGGTGCTTCCAGACGCTGTGCCGCTAATAACACACACCCTTTTCGCCATCTTTCTCTCACGCGACACGCCCCTGCCACGTGGCTCGTGCCTCGTCCTCAGACGAACATTTCCAATGCGACTTTTGGGGCCCGGCCATCCCTCGGGTACACCTACGCACTTTGTGACCCCTCTGCTCGGTGGACATCATCAGGCAGATTAAAATCACTTAATGCACTTGGGGCTAGTTGACTCTCTCACATACACACACACACACACACACACACAACCATCAACCAGCCATTTCTCGCTCACTTTTTAAAATTAATACCCATTGTTTTTGCTAAGCAGAGGATGTCCCGGAGGCTGCCTCACGGGTGTGTGTGTGTGTGTGTGTGTGTGTGTGTGTATGGGCTGCACATAGACTCAGTGAAGAGAGTGGTTTCAGTGGATTACTATGGCCCCAAAGTGCTGTGCCCTTTCATTAACCTTGCCTCTTAGTCGTCTCATTTAATACAAAACAAATTTCTAATCTGCAGCCCGCTAAACAGTTCTGCAGCTCGCTCGGTGGCTGGGTGTGAGTGTGTATGCGCGTGCATTGCTGTTACTCTTATTGCCTTGGGTTGCCTCTGCCTGGCCCCCTAATTACTCCCCGAAACAGGCGGCCAGGCTCCTCCTATGTGCTATCATCATTTTAAATTTATTTTGATTGATTTGTGTCAGCTTTAACTATGCTTTGGGCCGAGGTCGATAAATAAAGATCAATACTTTAATGTTTTCCTCTGAACCTTTATTAAAAAATAGATTGGCTATAAAGAGGGCTGAATTACGAGGAGGACTGCCTACTTCCAATGCATGTCAACTGGAATCTAATTGAACAACATTGAACCGGCAGAGATTAGTCCAGGGAATGTGAGCTGCAGGAGGTCGGGGCCGGTGGAGAGGGAGAGGCGGAGGGATTGATGCTGCAAGGTGAACGAGCGAGAAAAGAAAAGTTGGCTTGACGACTTGTTTGGTCCAGGTGAAAGCAATTTGTGATGTGGTTTTTCCCCCAGCCGACAGACGGCAAGCGCCTGGCGAGGATGGGGCCTACTGCTGCAATGTTTGATGAGAACGGGGTCCTTCCCGGGTCCCTCGTCGTCTGAGTTGTCCGTGGACAGGTCTCGGTGAGGGGGACCCTCTCCCCTGGAGGAACACAAGCTCGGCCTCCAGTGTTCCGAGCTGTAGGTGGTGCCTTGACACCCACTCCAAGAGGGTCAGCCAGCCAGGTCCGACAGCGCCAAGCACCCTTGTGTAGATGGAGCGGGTCTCGGACGGAGCCTTGTGGAACTCCTGTTGTCGGGCTGCGTGGATCTGACACCCATTCTTTCCACGTCGCCTGGCAGGAGCGACCCGTCAGGTAGGATGTAGTCTGACTCACCGTATGTAGGCTGTGGGTAGAAGTCCGCCATTGGCCTCCCCTTCCGCAAGCTGCATGTTTTCCTGCTATGTAGTGGAAATGGCAGACCCTTATGTAATAGACTGCTGGCTCTGAAACAACCTGCTTCAGCCTTCATACGAAACACAGGGGGGAGACTCCATTATGGATCCCAGGGTGAAGTTGTAGCAAGCCCCCCCCCCCACCCCCCGCCACTATACTCAGTAGCTCGCCTGGGTTTTTTTACGGAGCTGTACCGTTCGTCATATTGCGACAAACTGTAACTCATGACTCGGCACAATCCAATGGAGCAGCAATTGGAGATTTTGGAGCAACGTGTTCAGGCACCAAAACACCAAATAGGGACATATCTGTCGGGAGAATGTTGTAGAGACTCCAGAAGAGTTCAGAGACTTGGCGAATCTATGACAGCGGAGCATTGAAGGTATTCTGTTGGCACTTTAAGCTGGATTTCATTTTAATTTGTAACCCATCTGTTCGCTTTTCTCTTTGGAAATTTGTGTGAAAATGTTTTCTTATTTGAAACAGTAGGGATCATAGTTTTGACCCCCCCCCCCCCCCCCCCCGGCTATAGGCCTAGTCCTCTACACCTTTATATGGGACCTACCCAAACATACTGTCTGGGTGCAGCCCTGGACCTCATGATTACTGGCCAGAGGTTAGACTTTGACATGTGGTATCTTCAGCCAGTCTTGAACTGTTTCTGATCCAGGTGCAGACGTATCAGTGCAAACATGCATAACGAACAAAGTTTTTTGAGTAGCAGGCATCTGCTGATCTGAGATGATTTAGCTTTTACAAGGAACATCCCAACTCACCAACGAATCCAGAGCTGCAATACCCAATTCCAGGTGGTGCTTTTTCCATGAACAAGGCTGAAAGGCTCTGCTGTGTCTGGAACAGTTAAGTCCTAGATTTCTGTCATGTGTCCGTCCAGAAAGACACAAGACACCACATACGGTACATATCCCAGAGTGTGTGTGTGTGTGCGTGTGTGTGTGTGCGCGCTGGGAAATAATCTGAACACATTTTTACCTCCCCAGTTAGTGGATAACCTGGTATCTCAAATAACTGGATCTGATCACCAACCGGCTTATCTGCATTCATCCCTCCCAAAGGGAGGTCAAAGGTCAGGTTCAGCTACAAAGAAGCGGCCTTGGAGGTGTTGGGCGTTTCTGTGGCTCGCTCAGCAGCTACAGCAGGGTAAATAATTTCGAGGATAAGCCCCCCCCCCCCCCCCCCCCCGTTCACTAGTTGATCATAGTTTTTTTCTTTTTGTATGTTTCACAGGTAGATGTTAGCTTTTTATATTCTTGTGCATGGGGGACATTTTGGCCAGATCATGGCATTAAACAAGACGGGTCACCAGAACTGAAAGGTAGTCCGTAGTCCCCACTGGACCAAATTAATTTAAAATGGGAAAAGAAAAAACAGAAAATATTTGAATAATGGGCATGGAATAGCCCAACCGGGTGATGTCTCGGGGCAGGGCAGGAAGCGTGGTGGGCCGGGATTAAAATGCTCTTTGTGTCAGACGGAACACACTGTCCTCGGGTGCATCAACTGTCTCTCCAATCCACACCGTGATTAACCTTTTGTGCAGGGCACAGATTATGGCCTAAATGTGGTTTGCTCACACACACAGACAGACAGACACACACACACACATACACACACACACACACACACACACACACACACACACACACACACACACACACACTCATGGCTGCTGCAGTGTACACGACGCCACCAGACAAAACCATTCTGAGCTAGTCAGTGTAGGTATACATACTCGGATAACACTTGATATAAAGTGTTAGTATATTTATTATTCTGATTTTAGGGGTATGAATAATACTTGCTGTTATAACATATTTGTTTCAATTTATTTTGATCTTTGATGAAAAATATTCTTGGACTGTACTTTTAAATTGAGCACCACTTTGTTTTAAAATTTGAACTTTTGTTTTTCTTATTCTGCTCTGCATAATCTACATACTCCTTTTAAAGCTGCACTCACCAATATTCTTAGATTTTTAACAATGAATCAAATGACTGGAATGCCATCACGTGTAGCGCGAAAGCTCCGCTCCCACTTATCACCCAGCTATACGCTTCCCCTCAGCATTTTAGCATCGCTCAGCTAACTGTTTTGGTCGAAGGGCCCGCACCTTGGTTGTTTAGGTTCACTCCCACCGTCCTCATAACCTTGTTCCCAGTCCCAGCATGCAGCTTTAAAAGGCCACCGTACACTGCCCGCCCAGCACCAAACAGCTGAGAGACAAAGTCAGCGACTAGCTGGTGAACCTGGTGGAGCATTTTACTCAGGAGTTGGTGGAGACCAAAAACGGAGCAAAAAAGAGATGGAATGTCGGACTTGTATTCATCAGGTGGACACAAACACGACTTGTTGCTCATTTGTCTGCTGGATGTGTACCAACTGTTTGCTATTTTATGCAATATTTTGTATTTTAATAGGCTGCAAATAATGCGTCAGCAGTTCACCTGCAACCACAATTAATAAAGCAAATAAATTTTACTAACTGCAGCATTATTATGTAAGAAAAACTATGGTTTATTACAAGTTTTCATACCTCACAACATACCATATTACGCCCCACTGTTATTGCTGAGATCTGGGAACGTGACGACAATGCTAACCCCCCCCCTAAGGTCGAGGACTGTTGGATCTTTCTTAAAACGGACCTCGTTTATTCATTGTGCACATGTATGAGTTAGCAAAAAGAGGAGAAGGACCCCCCCCCCCAGCAATAATACATTTTATAGTAATTTGGAACCTTTTCTAAAGGGGGGGCGGGGGGGGGGGTACCCTGCTGAGAGGAAATTATCATTCAGTGGAGTGCCTGTGTCTGGCACGCAGTAAAACCGCAGTCAAATCTGGTGGAACAGTAGGTTTAAGAGTGCTGATCCAAAAAGCGGCGAAAAAGATGGCCTGACATTTTAATACTCATCCTGTTTATTCCACATTTCCTCACCAGATTGCAATGGCTTTGTTTGTTTAGTTTTTTTTTTTTTTTTACTAAAAACGAGAAACATTTTCCGGCGAAACCCAAACTTTCCCGATTGCAATTTGACGAGCTTTTGACGAGATAAAACAAAAAAAAAGAAAAAAAAAAAAGGACAAAAATATCAAAGAGACAAGAGTTAAAGGGCGATAAAGAAAAGTGTTCAACAGAAGGTGGAATCGCTGCAGCACTTAGGAGCCTATATTTCATGATACTGTCACTTTTATTTGAATACCTGATGTATTAAAGCCTAGTTAAATGCAAGGGATTAAACACAATATAAACTTGATCCCTTTCAGTAACTGGCTCTTAATCTGTCTTTTGTCAGGTAGGAAGGAATACTGATGTGCTGCCTCTCAGCTCTTCGCCGCAGCCTGTCCCTGATCTGCCTCTAGTCAGGTATGTGATTGGAGCTCGCACACATAATGGGGTGTGTGTGTGTGTGTGTGTGTACGTGTGTGTGTGTGTGTGTGTGTGTACGTGTGTGTGTGTGCGTGCTAGATAGCTGAATCTTTTTCCGCAGTTTCACTGGTCAACAGTCCTGAGAGGTGAAATCCTGTCTGGGAAGAGAATGTAGAAGGAAGACCTTGAGTTATGTCCATCTCAGTGGACACACACACACACACACTCACATAGTGGCCAATGAAGGTTGGCAGGAGGGGTGGGATGGTGGGGGGTGGGGGGGGGGGGGGGGGGGGGGTTAAGCTGGCGAGAGTGTCAGAGGGTACGTGCGGCTGGCTATAGTGCATTTTGTTGTAATGGTGTCCCAGTTGTCTCGTCAGAAATCAATGGGAACCAGGAGTCTCTGCAAGCGCAAGGAGGTCAAGGCTTCGTCTGTCTAAATATTTAATTCTGGGAACAAGTCTGGAGCTTTTAAAGATGAGCACACTGCCCTCCTTTTTCTCCTGCCACGAGCGCGTGCGGACACGAGTACACCGCACACACTGCGCCTCCTTTTTTTTTGTGTGTGTGTGTGTGGGGGGTGGTGTTTACTATAAATGCACCATTCACACGCATGCTGAGGCACAAATGCACGTGAATACACAACATAAACGGCGCGCGTTCATGCTTGGGCGGCACACCGCCCGTCCATCCTGGCTGGGGTCAGGGCTGGGTTAAAATCAATTCCAATCAATTATTAAGAGCGTGGATATCTCTGCGATGCAGAAGAAGGGAGCCAGTGGGCTGAGCTGATGGACAGAGACTTCCCTTGGACAACCCCCCCCCCCAAAAAAAAAACCCAGGACAAAAAAAAAGTGGAAGGAACATCAATACTATCTGATTTTGGCTGATGTGGGTGAGCTGGTAGCCTTCCATTGTTCGTACCTTTTTCACCTTGGATGGCAGGCTTTCAAAAGAACTTTCAGTAAAGTGAGTTGTATTATGTTAGTTGGACAAAACATTTTTCAAGTTCACGAAACTAAAATCACTGGTTTAAAGCCACATGATTTTCGACTTTTTATAAGTCCCCGCATGTGTAATTCCACACATGACTGAAGTTGTTTGGTGGTGGTCTTGTTAGTAGCTAAGTAGCTATACCATATAGGGGAAACTACCCTGTTTTTTGTGCACTTGGGGGCAGAACGTCCCACAAACACTGGCATATTATGGCCTTTATAGAGTTGACGAGGCTAATGCGTTGTGGCAAACAGTTGCCTGTCAGCTGTTTGGTGGCGGGGCGGTGGAACCTGTGACGCATCTTCATCGGTTTGGCTTCGTGTGCCCCCCCCGCGTTCCAGTAGAAACAACGTTGACAGACAGCTTTAAAGGTGCACTGCATGGACACACCTCTTTACTTTGCCGCCAGGTGGACTTTGTTTTGTTCAACATTAATTAAATTAAAATGATTCAATGGAACGCTGTGATTTAGTTAGGCACAATATCCAGGAATTAGGCCTATCCCTAAATAACCAGTATTACTCAGCCGGGGGAGACGCATGCATTTTGTAATCGTGTGCTTGTGTGTCTTACCCCCATATAAAATGTCTTTTTAATTAAGCTTTGTTGATTGCGTTTTTGACGTTTTGTCTGCTGTGCGTCGTGGCTGGAGCATGAAGTTCACTCCCCAGCACCAGCCGTGCGCGCCCCCCCCCCACCCCACCCCAACAGAGGACATGTCAGGGTGGGGCCAGGGTGACCCAGATGGGCCTGACTCCAATCAATGCCGGCTCGTCTTAAGTGTGATCACTAAAGACAGACTAACAAACATGCATAAACGCACGCACACGCACACACACACACACACACACACACACACACACACACAGATAGGATGGCCATGCCTTGGTCGATGGGCCCCTGGGCTGGTCTGAAAAGGCATCACATCTTAGAAGCATGTCGTTCCAGCCTGATGAGCAATCTGCCTCATCAAAAGACCTTTATCCCAATCAATAAGGCTTTCGGCAAGGGAGCCCTGCACCGCTTGTCCACAGTCCCCACCGCACGCCCCTCTGTGTGTGTGTGTGTGTGTGACTTCAACCGGGGATATGTTGGTGTGTGTACATTGTGCATGTCAGATGCAAGCGTTTCAGTCGAGGCTGTACACTAATAAGAGGAGGGGATGTTATTATTTTCTTCTTTTTTTTTTTTTTTCCAGTGTTGATGTTTTGCTTATGCATTTCGCATGTGTCACTTCAAGTTCAACGACGTTTGGAGTGGTTTTTGTTGTTGTTGTTGTTGTTTGGAGGCCTATGACCGGATCAAAAGTGCTTCAGCGTTATGTTTATGCGTATTTGTCACCGATGGGTTGAACAGGGAAAAGAATAAATGATAAATATGCACTCGTACACCGGATGTCTGCTGGTTACGGTGGTCAGTCCCTCTCTCTCCCATGTCCCCCTTTCACTCTCTCTCCTCACTCTTTTTTCTCTCCGTTCGTCATTCATTCCACTTTAAAGATGGAGCCCTCTCCAGTCATTTGGTTTTGCGCTTCCGTTAAGTTGGCGGCACAGTGGCGCAGTGGTTGGCACTGTCAGGCGGAAAGTAGACATAACATGCTGATGGTTCGCATCTTGAGCTCGGTGGGTCGGAGGTTGCTGGTTGGGGGAAGTGAAACGGCAGTGCATGACCCCCCCCCAGAGACCCCAACAGTTCCCACCATGAGCAAGCACTTTGGCGACAGCGGCAAGGAAGAACTTCCTTTTTAAACAGGCAGAAACCTCGAGCAGAACCGGACCCTAGGTGGGGTTGGGTTGGAGAGAGAGAGAGCGAGATAGTAGTTACAGCTGTAATAATAACTGAAATATGATTAATAATAGCAATAACAGCTTTAATAGTAACAAAACTACGACTAAACATAATAACTGTAGTGATGAGAGTCAGGCAGGCCCATGGCAGCAGCAGCAGCAGCAGCCAGGTCGTACCAGGACCACGATCCACAGGAACCTGCGAGACGACAAAGCACAAAGAAACTCCGGGGGAAGATATAAAGTTCGTAGAGGAGAGGAGGAAAGCTCAGTGCATCATGGGAAGTCCCCCAGCAGTCTAGGCCTATAGCAGCATAACTAGCATAACTAGCATTCTGGGAGCGGAGTGCTCTAGTGGGGTAATAGGGTACTATGAGCTCTTTAAGATATGATGGTGCCTGACCAGTAAGAGCTTTGTAGGTGAGGAGAAGGATTTTAAACTATTCTGGATTTTACAGAGAAGCTAATACAGGAGAAATATGATCTCTTGTCCTGGTTCACGTGCCGCAGCATTCTGGATCAGCTGGAGAGTCTTAAGGGACTTATTGGGACAGCCTGATTATATATAATCCAGCCTAGACATAACAAACGCATGGACTCGTTTTTCTGCGTCTGTTTGAGACAGGATCTTCCCTCAGTAAAGGTTAAAAACATTTGATAATTAGCACTGAATACGCGTGGGAATGTCATTACTTTTGCAGGTGTTTGGTCATAAATCAAAGTATTTAACTTTTTTTTTTTTTAATTTGCCGCCATCATCGGGTCAAAAATGTCAAATCCCCAAATTGATGACAGTTCATCCCGAGAGGGACATGAATGGATGTGTCAAATTTCATGGCAGTCCATCCAATAGTCGTTGAGACATTTCACTCAACATTCCACAACCGTGAACCTCCATGGCGTACTCCCCATGACTAGTAAAGTGACCTTTTATGTGCAAAATTGGTGGAGTGCCCCTTTCAATAGCTCATAAAAAAAAAAAGAAAAAAAAGAAAATCAAATTGGCAGTATGTGTGGTTTGCATCTGTATAATGTGTCGGCGTATGATAGTCACTCTGCGATGACAAATTACCATTCTCTGAGAGTCTTTAGTCAGTTTGGCCATTACAGGAGAGCTGTGAATTCATCTCTTATCTCGCTCATCCCGCAACTCCCGCAGGGGGCCCGGCTAATTAACCTAATAAAAACACTAACCATTTTCCTAAGGTAAATTTAATTGACTTGTCAACGGTGTACGTCAATACACATAAGGAGCATTAGTGCTTGGTGGGAAGAGCGTTTTAAAAGGGTTGGCTGGGCGAGCCTTGTAGGAAAAACTGCTTTACGAGCGGTCTCGCCTGGCGACCTGAGCGCTCGATTTCCCGCGCGAAGCGTGGCGAACAATGGTTTCAAATTGAAAGCGCAAGCTGGGTGTCAGGGAGTTTGGGGCGTGAGGCTTTTTTTTTTTTTTTTTTTGTCTGAATAAATATACCTAAATGCCCTCCTGTGTATTCTGGTGAAATCTTTTGATGAACAGGATGACGTGTTTTGCGTTTCTCCCTGTTCTTTGAGTTCACCGAAGAAGAAGTTGGTGGATCGGCGTGAGTGGAAATACACGGTAAAGACAATTGGAACGCTGTTTCAAAGCCTATGCTCTGCTAGTGGTGGAGAAAAATGGAACCCTTTCTCAGCGGTACACATCTTTCAGCGTATGGCATGGCATCATGTGCAAAACAGACGGAACATTCACATTTGGTCCATTTGGTGAATATTTTGGACCTTTTGTGACAATTGCTCGTCAAAGTTGTGGCAATGTTTTTTACGTAAACTCTTGAGCAAATCAAGTTTTCTCGGCGCTTTTGTGGCCAAAATCTCTGTGGGACATTCTGCCATGTACAGACACAAGTCATCATGGAGGACTCGGTTGTGACTGATGAGGTATATAATTCAAATTTTAGACCAGATTTGAACTGTATTGCGCGTCTTATTGCAACTGGCCTTTTTGAATATGGGGTAAAAAGAAGCCGCATTGAAAACAAACCTTTGCGTATTATGGGTGCAAACACGTTCTTGCCAAATGTGACAATATCAACATTCCACCTTGACTCCCATTCTATGTTTAGGGGTCGTTTGCAGGAGATCTTCAGTCAGGATCATCAAGGCAGCTCTGCCATCTCTTCCCTCTCCCCTCCTCATCCGTCGAAACCATCAACATGTGCTTGGAACCTGTAGAACGCCACTTGCGGCTAATTCATTTGCGCGCCGGAAAGTAATCAAATTTAAATGTGCTGGGTAGAAAAATACCATGTGTAGGTTTTTTTTTTTTTTTTTTTAATAACTGTTGAAGTCAAAAAAACACCAGGAAAAAAAAAAGAAGAAAGACCTATATGCTTGCATTGTAGTCTCTGGGAAATGTGCAAAAAAACCCAAAAAACAGCAGCAGCAGTAAACTTTCAGCTCCAAAATACAGAGTACTAGTAATAAAAAGTACTCTACCCCTTTCTTCCTCCTTTCTCTGGCCGCGGCCTTCCCTCCATCTCTCTGAAACGGAGGGAGAGACGGCGAGAAACAGCCTCCCGCTGCCTGCCTGCCTTCCTGCCTCATCCTGTTAATGTTAATAGCGGCGGCTGATGTTTTAATAAATTAAGCTTGATTAAGAAGATTGTCGCCCTTTTGATTCTAATGGGGTCTTAAACAAACTCTACCGTGATAGAATAATCATGGGAAAAAAAAAGAAAAAGAAAAAGGAAAAACCCATTGGAGGAGTGTGGAGTGTGTGTGTGTGTGTGTGTCACTGTCTCTGCTTGTGTGTTGAGAAGTGAGATCTGGAATTTGAGAGTGTGTGTGTGTGGAAGCACCCATTGATGCCGTGTCTTCACTGGGGGAGTGTCAGCCTTACTCTGTGTGTGTGTGTGTGTGTGTGTGTGTGTGTGTGTGTGTGTGTGTGTGTGTGTGTGTGTGAGATGGTTTACGAGCGCTCCTCTCCCTCGACCATTAAGCTCCTTCCTCTGGTCTCTCCCCGTGGTGGTGTAATGACCTGCAATCAGCTCTGAGTGTATCTCCATTAAAAGGCCCTTTCCCTTCCCACCCTGCACCGAGGCAAACGGCTCTGTTAGGGGAAATTAAAACACACGGGAGGCTCGGCTACCTCTCTAGTTATTACAGATCTATGGCCTCGCTTGGACCGCCCGCCATGATAGGTGCAGTTTGGTTATCTGGCGGATTTTTGTGGAAAATAATCTGCTTTGCGGACAGTGTGGGACTCTTCCAGATATGCATTTCTTTGTAAGAGTGGATTATCCTTTGCTGTATTTTCTGTTTGATATGACTTGGATACTTAATACACTACTTAATACAACAGGTAAAGAAATAAGCGAATACAAAAAAGCTGTCACAAAAAAGTTCCCACAAAATTGGTTAAAAAATATCTGTTACGGTGATATATTCTAACTAATTCTACACATTATTAATTGGGTGGTCCCCACCAGGTCCTTTTTTTATAAATATGGGTTTGCCCGCCGACATGAGTCCGTTTCCATTCTTATTTACAGAGCAGCAGAAGAAATGCGCCGTTGATGAAATATGTATCTGGCACATGAAATAAGAGCTGTAGACTACTCAATTTGGCACCCTTTTTTTTTTTATTTATTTATTTTCTTTACTTTTCACAAGCCACTCGATCCAAATTCTGAGCGTCCCCGTTCACAACCGTTTTGTTGATGAGCTTAAACGACGTGTCGTGACGTGAAGGAAAGCTTTTTTGATAGGACGCGGTATGCTGAGGAGGAGCTGTTGTCTGAATGTCTTGTACTTTTTGTCGTTGGGGGGGAAAGAGAGAGTTAAAGAGTTGGAGCTTTGCAAGTCTGTGCATTTTGCCAACCAGGACGTCAGAATTCAGAGAGCGGAGCTGCAACCCTAAAAGGTTGTGTTGCGCCGTAACTGCTGCATGTGTAAATGAAAAGCAGTTGGCTAACAAGTCCACCACATCACGACTTGTTCCTGCAGCTCCCAAGTGGCCCAAAAAAGAAAAACAAAATTGCATTGCAGGTTTAAAGGTGTTGGTAGGCATATTTTTTTTCAACTTTAGCCATAGCCGGGCTAGCTGTTTCCCCTTGTGTGTTTATGCTAAGCTAGGCTAACCAATAGTCTTATTTCCCAAAATGTTAAACTGTTCCTTTTAATGAGGAGGCCCCTTTTTACAGGCCTCCTCTTTTTCCAGTCACGACCTTGTAACTCAGGACTGTTTTGTAGTATTTTGCTTGGACAAAAAAAAATAATGTGTTGTGTTTTTTTTTTTTTACTGCACTGTAGTAAATGTACAACTCATTCCCATGATTCTTGTCAGCAGCCTTGGGCTCAAGGTGATTGGCAGCCCTTTGGTCTTTCTCTCGTGACCTCTCGACCTCCCCTCCGGTGTGGTTTTCCACTGTACTGGAGGATTTTCAAGCAATCCCTCAACAATACATTAAATATTAACTCCAACCACGCACTCACACACACACACACACACACACACACATATACCAGTATATACCTACCAGAGTGAGAAAAGCGTCTATTTGTGTGAAGTGAAGTGTTTTTTTTTAATGAATTAGAACGCTCTAAATACAAGCTAACGTATTTCAGTCGCTGTGTGTTACGCTAAGCCTGTTGTTCAAACGCGGGATCCCCCACCGTTTCTTATTAGCAATGAACACAGGCATCTCCCAGAAATTAATGACTATCTATTCACGAGAAATGTTGGCCAACAATTTAATGCTATGTGGGCAGAGGCCGGGCTGATTGAAATTTAAAATGATGACTTCATTCCTCGGGAGCTCAGTCTCAAAGTGTGTTTAGAAGCGTGTTGCTCCATACAGTACATGTTCATTGTACGTGTGTGCCAAGTCAATGCGCACCACTGCTTTCAAAGGGTCCCTCATCATAACCAGGACCAGGACTGAAATACTGCACCATTTCTCGTTTTTTAAAATGTCTGCTGATGCTACCCATTTATCCATCTATCTAAACCGCTGACCCAGGGTCAAGGGGCCTGGAGCCGATCCCAGCATGCGTTGGCAAGGTATCGCCAGTCTATCACAACGCGCATACATTCCCGCGTACGGGTAATCAAGGGCTCGCTGGATCTGAAGGAAACTCACGAGCCCCCAGCTGGTGGTCTTACGTGTTGGTTGCGTATAGGTATCGCGAGACGCCTGAGCAAACTCTCTCCGCCGTGGAAGACCAGTGAGATGTAGTCAATTTTAAGTAAGCGGACCTTTTTAGTTAAGATTTGTATTTGTTTTTATTTTGTTGGCATCCCCACTACATTCAGGACCAAAGTTCCAAAAGTCAAAATATGGATCAGTCAATCCGTAGTCCACAGTTGTCCGTAATGACGGCCATCAGTGCGTATCCCCTCTTTTGCTCGCTTTTAACTCTCCAAAACCTCCAACCAAAGTTTCCATTCATGCATTCATGCGCTCTCATCGACACCGCACATTGGCGGAGATGTCGTGCAACCAGCCACTCGGCCCGAGTGGAAGCACCAAGTGTGTAAACCACGTTGGTGCTGTAGGTTATTCTCAAGTGTTTTTTCTTAAATTCTAAAGATATGCTCCAAGGTCAATAGGATAGGATGTGACAATGGGGACAGCTCACAACTGCTGTTGCAAGGTCCCTACTGTTTATTATTGCCATAGCAACCCCCCCCCCCCCCCCAACTTTCGATGTTATGGTGGGGGGGGGGGGGTTGCTATGGTTGGACATTGGTACTGAACCACGGCTGACCACAGGCACAGAAATGGAGTGCACACACACGATCAGCACAGCGTGTTGTTGACGTGAAATCTGACGCAGTATGCACATTTTTTTTTTAAATATACTAATACACAGGCGAAGAATCAAACTGAAGTGTATGTGCTTTGTGAACACAAAAGGAAGGCGGTGCACAAACACACACACATAGGCAATAAGACACAAACACACACACACACACACACACACACACACGCATGCCAAGGTATTGATACTCGTGCTGATTCATACAGAATATACTATATGCATTAATGCAGATGCATATGAATGCCATTCAAACAAACAGAAAATAAGTCCAATACGTACACAATGTGCACATACGTGGTCACGCCAAAGCCAGATTCAAAGCCAGGAACGTGTTCCTCAGCGACGGGCCCAGTTAGTGAGCACCGCATCCACGAATGAAGACCATGAGATGCGGCTGAAAGCCTAACAGAGAACAGAGACTGGCTGCAATGTCGTTAAGTTTCAGAGGCTGAAACCAGCATATGTTTGGCATGTTTTGCTCGAAAAATAGTGAGCAATAACAAGGGATTTTCTGTCAAATGACAAAATCAATAACTGACTAATCGTTTGGCCACTGCTTGATACTGTATGGTGTCGCGGGGAATTTATGTCTTAAACTGTCTCCGAACAGGAGAAGCATCTTTCATCAACGTGAAACGACATGTCACACGGATTTATAATGAAGTTTAAGTAGTCTGTACGAGGAAGAACGCACACCTTGTTTTTGCATTCAAGAATACACACCTTCGCATACTAATCTGCTCTATGCAAATAATAAAGTGTGTGTGTGTGTGTGTGTGTGTGTGTGACTGCCTGCTCACGGCGTGTTTGCCAACTCGTCCGTGCTAACGCTTCCACTATAACACCAGCAGTCCAAACACAGAACAGTAGAATCTCACTTGGTCTCTCTGGCACAATAGCCTCGCGGGGTCTCGGTTTAACTTTGAGACGGTGCCTGGCCGGGGAGACGGGGACCCGTACTTGTACCAGATGTAGGGTTAACGACGTGATGAGTGACGAGGGGTCGTGATCAGTTGAAGAGGGCGAAGAAGAAATGAACGGTGGCGTTATCAACTTGTTGTGGACAAAGAAAAGTCGAGGGGACAGTTGATTCAGTGTGAAGTCAGCTGACGTTAGCAGTCTTTGCAGATTAATGTTGTGAGTTTGTCTCCAAATCCACAAGATTGAATTCTCTGTAATGGTAATTAGTTGGGACGTACCGATCAAGCTTCTTTTATTATTTATTTATTTATTACGGCCGCTTATCCGAGTCATATACTATTCCATATGTATTATTCCACCTAAATGCACAACGGAGCGCCACAGGAAATCCTTCCTGCCTGATTTCTCACTCCTTTTTTAAAAATTTGCATATATATATATCTATATATATCGATATATATATATTTTTTTAGGTGCCGTATCAAATTTGTAGTATTGAACGCCTGTAGCCCATATGATCGGTTAAAAAAAATGTCTTGATCGACCTGAATACTGACCTCTGAGGTCGGATCAGGACATCCCAAGTAATTAAGCTACAGCCTTGACTCATAGTTACAGAAATGCCGCCATTGTTCACACCATGAATCTATCGAGGAAGAAACTAGGCCTGACCAGTGGCTGTCAACAGCTTGGAGTTTGCTCTTTCAAAAGAGAACGGAAGCTGTGGCCGCGGCTTGAATCCGCCGTTTCCAGTAGATTGTTGTGGCGAGGGGGTTGTAAGCGTGGCAAACGGTGTCGAAATGTCCAGCGTCACCCACTTCCTCCACAGTCCTTTTTATATGTTTTTATATGCGCCGGCCATTTTCCCCATTACTGTAGCTAAACACAACGCAGAGCAGGTGTTCACCAATGGACGAGTGCTTCATACTCAACAGACGAAGTACTACTTTCACGGAACTTCTTGAGAAAGTCGGCACAATTTTAAAGTGCGGAACAAGCTCCTCGAGGCCGCATGCAGGCGAACACAGACAGGGGACATCAGGGATGTCCCGATGATGTCCTTTTGCACCCCCCCCCCCCCCCCCCCCGATCCGAGTCCTGTCACATTTGCACACACTGAAATAACGTTAACTTTTCCCTGATGACAGCCACGTTTCCTTTTTGGCCAGCCATCAAACGGTGATTTTATATTATTTTATATAGTATATTCTATAGTCTTGCTTCTATTTTCGTAGCTGTGCTCCCAGTTTTCCCACAACGCATTGGGACGTTCTTAGCGGGTCCTGTTTGCACTGTACCCCTGGACGTACAGTCAACTATAACTGGATCCATTTCACACCGGAGGAAACTGTCAGGCAAGTTCTGGGGTGATGAGGAGCGCCTTCTTTGCACGTCTTCTGGATCTGGAGACGGTTGATGCCTTTTTTGGAACGCGTAAGTCGGACTGAATCTAAACGCATGTCGTGTCGCTCGACACCACCACCACTCTTAGATCAGCTGATGGTGATCATCCGTGTCTTTGTAGCTGCACTGCCAGCTCCATTATGATACCTTTTTTAAATCCAGGTGCCGACTTCTCCCTCTCTCTAGAGTTTCCCCACTCTAACAAAAAAAAAACAATAGATTTTTGTGTTTTTAAAGTAAATCTCTACTCTGCGTGAGGGCTGGAATGTGGCACTGAACTACATTTTGTGAATGTTCTGCTTCTCGCGTCTCTCAGAAAGGACCAAACGTCGATCTCAGTGAGAGTACCTGATTAAATAAAGGATAAAAAATGACTCCAACTCGCCTCGATCGCCCACGCAGTCTGCCGTGTTTGTTTGCCCCCCCCCCCCTGCCGTCATTCTTTCTACTTTGTCACCCTGTCAGTTTCTTTGTGTTACGGTTTGGATCGCCACCATTGTGCATGTGTCCACACATCACTCCTAACTGTGTATACTCATCTGCATCCATAGCCTGTATGTGTGTGTGTGTGTGTGTGTGTGTGTGTGTGTATGCATGCATGCATGGGTCTAAATCTGTGTGTGTGTGTGTGTTTGGCATGTTTCCTGCTCCCCTCATTGTCTCATTAGAGAAACCGACTCCAGCCATCACACTCAGCGCTGCAGCAGGGACCCATTTACATCAAAATATTACTACACACACACACACACACGCATTTATGACCACGTCTCTGCACACACACACACACCGACGCAACCATAATGTACACTAAGACGAACACACACGTAGAAAAAAAAAAAGCACGTCGACTGATATTGTTCCCCAATTTTATTCTCCGTTTTTTCAAATTCCATAGATCAAGAGGAGCAAACCATCAAAGAATAACAACAAAGTGCCACAGATTAATAAGGGGGAAATGAATGCAAGTAAATACGTAAGACTTCAAAATGGGCTCAACTTTCCAGTGATTAGTCAAGGAAAAGGCTCCACAGTTGAATTATTGTAGCTAACAAAAAAAACCCATGTCAGTATTTAAATCATTTCATTCCACATTTATTTAACTTGTCTTAAGATACATGATGTAAATGCTAGCGTATAGTAGTAAACATATGGAGAAGCTGGTGACTTCCATTCTAAGAGTGTCATTCTTTTGGGTTTCTTTTCGACTGTGTCTGGCATGAATGCTTGTCGGAGGGGGGGTGGGCAAAGAAAACCCCTTGTCATTTCAGGGCCTGTATTTATCAAACTTCTATGAATTACTACACTCTCCAAAGTTCCATTCCGTTCCACATCTCCATTGTCACAACGGTCATGTCGTTTAATCTCCACACAGCGTTACCGGTAAGATCTATACGGAGTATAGGGGGGTGGGGGAGGGGGGTGGTACCATGACCTTATGATCCGGTTTGAAGTGGTTAGTATTATCGATCACAGAATTAAAAACGTCTCCGCTGGATGCATCACAACGTGTCCTTTGACATTAGTAATGTGGGGGATTAATATTTATTAAACTAACACATGCCCATTGTATGTTGTTGGAACGTGGGGCGACTCGTACCGTTGATTAGCCTGTTTGTGAATGCCACTGATCGTTTCAAGTGGCAGGTGAGCTCTGATGTCGCAGCGAGACGCCCATGCGTCGCTGTTCGTCCCTTTTAGAAAAGCGCCACTTTTAATTGCCCGACAGACAGGACGGAGTTAGAGTCCCGGGCGAGGAGGAGATCCTGCTGGCGGCGGGCAAAGAGACATCCGAGAAAATCAGTGCTGGCTATGTTCTTGTTGACTGCGTGGCCTGATAAATGCGCAAAAACAGAAAAGTAGTGTAACACCCTCTCAAATGAAATGCTAATTATAGCCCTAAAACGACCCTAGTCTCATTTAATTCATTATTCGTGACCAATGATCTTTTTCACAGTCATTCCCGAAAATGTCTCTGGATCCAGGATCTGCTTTTAACCACCTTCAGAAACCTCTGGAGCCCAAAATGACTGTGGCATGTAGCATTTATCCCTAAGTTTGCAAGTAAGCATGACAGTGAAAGATTTTTCCGCAGTACTGACGTGATGGGGAGCTCGTTCTGCCATTGTGAAGCCAGGACGGCAAAATGGCGGGCGCACCAGGCACGAGCGAGTTGCAGTCAGAGCTGCTACACAAGAGCCTGGACCAGAACCTGCACCGTTTCCTGGTAGTCCAAGCCGAGGACACCACAGAGTTCTTGACGGTATTATTTATCAGTATAAGTAGTTTATCTGGTTACTGAACAATCATTGTTCTACACACACACACACGTCTATATTTACATGTCAGCATTTCCCAAAGGGGCAACTTTTCTGACGATTGGTCGGTACTTTTCGGTCAGTCCAGTCTGGCAACAAATGCGTCTGTTGCAGGTCACGTCTTGTGGAAGGGAACTCCTGATGTGATGTGAGTTAAATTGTCGCTCCGTCTGCTCGAACGTCAACGAATTAGTCTGTGGTCTTAGAGTTTTTGTCGCGTGAGCTTTTCATTTAGCGCGGGCCCCCGACGCAACTACACAGCTAAGGTTACTGCATTGCTGCGACTGCAAGCACAAAGCGGCGTTGCCAAGGTGCGCAACGCGGTCAAACCTTTTGCCTGAACGTGATCACGGACGTATTTTCAATTAGCTATTCGCTCGCCTTGACGCATCAGACAGGAAGTGGCTGGCCTCAGGTTGCACCGGTGCATGTGTGCATTTTACGTCCGAGGTAAAGGCATCAACAAAACAGGGTGGACGGAATGTACAGATCAACGATTTATTCAATTCACAATGGCACATGTCCCGGTGTTTCGCAGATAGCAACAGAAATGTGACTAACAAGGGCCGTGGCTGATTTCTCCAATTCATGTCCTACTTGCCTTTTTTTTTTTTTTTTTTTTAATGTGGCTTTACCTTAGAACGACGACATGCAGCCGGCCGCTTCCATCTGCGTCCTGTCTGTATTTTCTGGGTGTGTTTCCACCACCCTCCATCACTCGCTGCATGTGTGGCAATGAGTCTCTTTTTATGGAAGTGTTTGTGCGTCTGGATGTGTATTTTTGCAACTGCCACCTCCCTCCTCCCTCCCTCCCTCTCGCTACCATAAACGCTCTCTCTCTCTCCACCCTACTACCTCTCCATCTCTCTCTCTCTCTCTGATATACATAGCAATGACCCCTGTCTCAGTCATGCCGGCACCATGCTGTGAATTCCATCTAAGCAGAAAAACAAGTGGAGATTGTTATGCAAATGGCTATGTGGTGGGCCTTGTGCAGGAGGAGGAGGGAAAGGGGGGGGGGGGTGATGTTTGTATCCTTATGTGTGTGCTGGGAAGAAGCGAGAGGAGGGGGGGGGGGGTGTACAGAAACAGAAGGAGACAAAAAAAAAATCAAAAGAAGGAAGAAACAAAAATGGAGGGTGGGAGGAAGCAAACTACAGATGCAGGCAGGATGGCGTGATGAGATGCTTGTTCTGAATGTATGTTTACAGGACTAAAATCTGCCATAGGCAGGCGATCTATACCTGCTGGATGTGTTTACAATGTAAAGCATCCTCTGATCTGCCGGGAGGGATTTTTTTTTGTGTGTGTGTGTGGGCATCATGCAAATCAGCTTCTTTTTCTGGTGAGTGTTTGTACATTTTTTGCATCATACATCACATATGTAAGTCTGTCGGTGTACGTTTCTGGAAATGCGGACTCTCTTCCTGTCAACATCTGTACCGACACACACACATGCGCACACACAGCATGAAGAGACGGGGGGGGGGGGGGGGGGGTAATGAAGGGAAATAGCAGGTCAGTTACTGTTTAATTGTCATTGCACTTCATTGGGAACACATCAATCCAGCACTGCTTGACTGAGCAGAAAACAATGGCACACACACACACACACACACACACACACACACATATAAATGCATTAAAATGAGTGTTAGGCCCTACATGGCGAAGATAAAATACATGATCGTGTGTGTGTGTGAAAGTGGCAGCTCTTCTCCCTATATGTTTATATACTTTTCATTTGCTTTGACTACTTTCAATACAATTTTATTTTTAAATTTTTTTTGGAGGAGAGCGAGTCACGCATGGATTTGGGGGGGGCGCACAAAAAAAACTAAGGTTAAGGAAAGGTCACAATTTTGGTTAAATATTGTGTTGAAGAAACAAAAAAAACTAAACTAAACAAAACAGGCCGGCTGTCTCTGTTTAAAAGTTCAAAAATAGGCCTACCAGTGCCTCAAATGCCCACTAGCCAATGAAGGACGTATCTTCGTAGGCCAACCCAGAAGTTAGCATCGCCCCCTGGTTCCCTCGACTAAAAGGATTTTGGATTGTTGAGGAAAATAAGCTCTGTGGCAAAACAAAAGTTGAATGTTAAAAATGTTAAAGGGCACGTGTTGTTCCACGGGGGGAGATATTTCTTGGCTGCGTGCAAGTGAGTGTGCAGTTTCTCTGCAGGTTTGGTGCCAGTGGCGCCACCGACTGTGTAGATACATGTATGTTCCATTTAAATGTTTGAGCATCATAAAAAAAAAAAAAAAAAAGAAGAAGAAGAAATCTGGGCAGCTTTACTTTATCAACAACATTTTGTGCCGCAAATCAGTAGTGCATGACCACTTGTAGGAGACAGGGTGTGAATATGCATGTGTGAGTGTGCACATCTGTGGGGCCCATCACTCACTTACACTATTTCTCTGAATCTCACTATTTCAGTCACTCTCTCTCAAACTCCTCACAGACAAACACACACACACACACTCTTACTCACACTGTCTCTTCCACTTTCGCTGCGTTACTCACACACTGCTCTCTCCCCTCGCTGTCACTGCCCCCCCCCCCCCCCCCAGTTCATCGTTATCCAACAGTGTCATCAATTATTAGGTCTGCTTTATGAAACCCCGGTGCAACTCGCCACCAAACAATCCATTTGTATTGCTATTCATAGTGGACACTGATCCCACACACTTCTTCTTTTTTTTTTTTTTCCAGTTGCTTTGTCTTGAATGAAGGTTGCATCAGTTTACATCAGCAGCAGACACAGCAGTGGCAAGCTGGACCCCCCCCCCCCCCCAGCTGTGAGGGCAGCACAGACGTAAAGAGAGCCAGAGAACAGACCCCAGATCACATCACCTCAAATTCAAGAGCCTTTGCGCTTTCTTATCTCCAAATGCTGGGAGTGAGTTGGACGGCTAAAGGCCGGATCCCTGCGAGGATTGGGCCGAGATAGGACCCAAACCCGGACACTAACGTATTCGTGGGAAGCAGAAAAGTGTTGCTGTGCTGACTCAGGGTTGTAGACACAAGTTGAAAAAAAAAACCCACACTACTACTACTTCTACACCGTGTGGGCCAAATTGGCAATAATATCGAAATCACATTCGAGTCCAAGAAAGCATCATTCACGACATTTCATCCACCGCTTTGCTTCAGCGCAATGTGTCAAACAACCAGGCAGATTTCAAGTTTTAGAAGAGTTAAGAACATTTTTGACGAGAAAAACGATGAACTAGACAAAGAAATGACATACAATATACTCTCATACATTCAAGAAAAGGTGTGGTATAGTAATAGTGCTGAAATAATGAAGCTTCCGTTGCATATTCCATATGTGTAGGCGCAACGAAAAATCCTGAAAACAAAAAGTAATAAAATGGATTTCAAACAAATGGATTTCATTCACGCGACCCATTAAGTAGGTCAATGAAGTGCCAAATGTGAGGATTTACTGCTTTCCTTTCGTCAATAATGATTATATAATGGATATTTTTGGGGCAATTTGAATAACGTGTCACCTCGGACTCTCGGAAACCGTGCTGACATAGTTCACTTTTTTTGGCCCACCCCTTTTGTAAGGGAAATAAAATGGAGGAAATAATTAATAGTGAAAACGGTCATTAGCGCCGAGGGGAATGGCACTCAGTGGGCCGGATCTGATTTGGAAACAAATGGCAGTGTTGGCCCGATGGGAGGTGTACAGTATCGGCATCACACAGCACACACGTTAGCCGCGTGCTCGAACTCGTAGCCCCCATTTTGTCGCGCTAATAAATCCACTTCCACTGATTCCGCTGGCGCTCCAAAATATGCTTCCATAACACTCTGTGCATGATGCAACGTCGCATCCATGCGATGCTGAGGTGGATGCCATTCAAAACCCAGCTCAGAGCTCACCGACGCTGTGGCTGTATGTGTTGCAGCCGTAGCTCTAAAATCAAATTCTGATTGAACACAAATCACAAATTGACGTTTGGTTATGGGGGAGCCAGATGTCCTGTGCGTTTGTTTTGTAACGGCTACTGCTACTAATCACTAATAACAGTAATGGTTAAAAAGTCAGGGGGGGTGCTTGCAGACAGTGGAGACAAAGCAGTGTAAACTATTTCCAACAATGTAATGAATGAACACAGTGGCTTGTGCTGGAAAAAGGCAGGAAAAAAAAAAAAAAGATCTATTTTCATTTTCAACCTCCACCAAATTCTCATCATAATTATGTCAATATCCCTCCGAATGCAAACACTTCCAATCCTGACAGAAAGTAATATGGTGAAAGGCCATTAAAAATCAGCCCCCCCACCCACCCACCCACCATGCACAGACACACATACACGCTCGCACACACATATGCACACCAATCACCTTCCAACTTGCCCCCGCCCTCCACCCAATAAAACTTTTGGCAGGCCTGAGCTGTTGTAATTGGCAGCCGGCTTGCCGTGCCGATAGACTCCCCTCAGTCCTGCGGGTCAAGAGTAATTTACTGAGCTGCTAAACGCCACTAGTTTCTCTCCCTTTTCTCTCTTTCTACCCATTCCAATCCCCCCGCCCCCCCTCCCTCCGCTCCCCCCCCCCCCCCCTCTCCTGCTCCGTTTTCTCCCCCAGCCTCCATATTGGAATTCCCATCCAGGCTGTATTACAAGCCGGGATGATGGCTTAATCCCCTGTTAATTAGGGACAACATCTCCAGCAGCTGAGGCTAAAGCGGAGCGCGGCGGAGGCTCCAGAGACGCGAGGGCTCCGGCCGAGCTCGCGGGGCCCGGCCAGGAGAAGCCTGGCTGGGCTCACAGAGCTGGCAAGGGAGGTGGGGGGGGGGGGGTTGAAAGGGGCTGCTGCCTAATCCCCCACTGATGGCTCTTCTAGGCTAATGGAGCAACAACTGGGCAACCGGATGCTCCTGTTGGCCCACCGTACTCCACTTCAGCTGGGTCAGGAGCAGCTTCGCTGGTCGTTTTAGTGGGGAGTTTTGTCAGAGGGCATCATCATTCATTTGGCTGGCCGTCGCCAAGCAAAATGCCTTTTTCTTTTTTATTGGGATTTGTTTGATGGTTCACAGGTTGCCAGGTTTCCCAAGGTGCAGGTGTCTGCGTCTATATATATGTGTGTGTGTGTGTGCATTTCCATGAATATTTGTTCATCACCTCATCTGCTTTTCTTGACAGCGATGGATCATATTTCCCACGGCGCGCACAAAGCAAAGCCTCAGTCGCAGTCAGACAAACAAACAAACGTAATCCCGGCCATAACCGTCTCCACACTGTGTTTTTCTTGTGTAAAAAGAGTCTTGCAGGTAAATGGAGCGGGAGAAGCAGCAGGGAATAAAGGAAGGAAAAGGGGGGAGGGTATGTTGAGACTCGGCGGCATGAGAAACGAGGGGCAGAAAAGGTGGATAAAAGGTGCATTTTCTTCCGTTTCCTTCTCAGGTGGCAACAAAAGCCCATTTATTCGGGCCCGCATTTTCCCTAGCTAAGTGTTGGGAGCGCAGTGCTAGCAGAGTGCATTATAAATACAGCCAGGCTTGTCGCTGTCCCCCCTAACAACCCCCCCCCCCCCCCTACACACACACACACACTTCCTCCTCCTCCCCCCCGGAAGGCCCGTGCTCCTGGGGTGCTCCAAACACTAGGTAATTATCCACCACCATACCGCCTGCTGCTTCACTACCTGTGTGTCCAGCACCACTAGAGAGAAGGATAGATGGAAGGGGTGGTGGTGGTGGTGGTGGTGGGGGGGCGGTGGATGGAAATGGAGAGGGATCAAGGTAGGACAGAGAATGTGTGTGTGTGTGTGTGTGTGTGTGTGTGTGTGTGTGTGTGTGTGTGTGTGTGTGGCAGAGCTGAGGAGAGAAGGAAAACATGGAAATGGTGCACGAGACGGCTGCAACAGATGAAAAGGAAACATCCATGTCCCACTTAAAGGGACAGCCCCCCCCCCCCCCCCCCTCGACAGGACTCTGCATCTACACGAGTCACATGTACGGGTCCAGGACTGTGGGAGAGAGACAGTTTGAGCTACTTTTACTCGAGTATCTCCATTTTATCCGACTCCGTAATTCCGTTTCAGGGGGAACCCATCGCCTTTCTATGGCAGCCGTCGTTACCAGTTACTTTTTTTTCGGATTAAGCAAAAGGTGATCACTTTTTAAAATATGGATTTGTCTCGAGATGAAACTGTCCACCAGTATGTGTGTGTGTGTATATATGAATATATAAAGCAGCTAAAATTAGCCGTACATACGCCATCAAAACGCAGTTTGCACATCGACGCCTCGGTGGTAGAAATCCAATAATTAAAATATTTAAGAATGCAACACTCAGTGGGGCCACTTTTCACACTTTTTTTTACTGTACTTATTTCTCCATTACTTATACACTTAGTACTTTTTAGCCAACTGTACATTAAATAAATATAAATAACCTGCTCCACTTCTTTGTATGACCTACATGCGTCCAAGTAATAGTGCAGTCCCTGCAGAACAAACGTGTATTTGACAAAACAGATAAATTGGAATGATTAAATATTGTGTTTTTGTGTCTTAGACTCATTCGTAAGCCCCCAACCTATGTAGGTTAACACTGTGAGATAGGATTAAATAGCTGTTTTGTTTTGGTCAAACTGCAGTTTCCGAGGTCAAGAATGAACTCTCACATTTGACACGTGTACATTTTGGGGTTTCTCTTCCCATGTTAGTCGCTGCACACGGGTGATTTTAAAGTTGACACAGATCCAATGGTAGTACCCACTAATCTTATGTATCTTTAACAAATATTAAATACTGGCAGATTTCTATTCTTGTCGAGGTGAAAATGGCCCTAAGACACCACTCGGAATGTTCTGGCCTGACACTGACTGTGTGTAATACCATGGGGATAAGTATTTAACGCCATATGTAATTAATTTTTTCTCTACTTTCTTCTTGGCCCCCATTTTCTGTTAGATTCCATCCAACGAGAAGCACGTTTTGATACATAAAAGCAGGCTTTTGGACATTAAGTGACAAAGCGTGAGAGTGATACACATGGAGCCATGAAAATGACTAGAAAGTGAGTGAGGGAGAGTGGGGGGGGGGGGCTCTCTGCCCTTGCGGCTCACCCTGTTAAAGTGTCTTTATTAGGAGTCAGGGACTGATCACACTGCTAAGTGACCTGCCAAGGTCACAGAGAAGGGCAGCCTCGGTAATTAGTATGCTCTTTGGCGCAGCCAGGGCCGCGTTCGGCTTCAGCGACATTAGTATGCTTCACCGCGGGACTGTACGGGGTTACGCCGAGTCGCGCTAGCCATTTAGTATGCTCACTTCCCTGTGCCAGGCCGTGTACTCCATTATTAGTGGGCCCCATTCAGGGGAGCAAGTGGCCGGTGAGCACAGCCAAGCCCGCTTTGCCACTTTTTTAATGCAACATGTCACAGGAAGCACAACATGTAACCCAGGAATTACATTACCAATGCTCTGTTACTATGTTACTTTTACATATGCTGGGGGGGGGGGGGTGCTAGTTTGCTCCGTCACCAGGAGTTGAATGGGAGAAACAAGTTAGCTTGGAGGGACTGGCTGAGGAATATGCCTCCTGGTGACTCTAAAGTTGTCGTCCTTGCTTTGTTGTGTGTTCTTAGCTCACCTGCTAACATTAGCCACTGGTGGGCCTGCATTCAGGAGTCACCTGGTTTTTGTCCGGGGTTAGGTGCGAGCCCTGTGGCTTCGCTGCGAGATCATGCAGGACTCCTGGATTGCTGCTGATGACCCCTCAGGCCACCTTGCTGGAGCTCCGTGGAGCATTTTAACGCCATTCGGCTCTTTTTTTTTTGGCTTTAATGGCCCGCAACTTAACAGTTTCGGTTCAGTCCCACCGTTTTCATCAGCCTCTTATAAACCCCACTTCTTGATACCTGTCCCGCACCAAATGACAAACCGTCAAATTTTAGCGACTAGCTGGTGGAATAAATTGGAGCATTTAGCAGCTAAAGAGCCGGGTAATTTTTTTTTTACTCTGGAGTTGATGGGGACCAAAACAAAGCCAAATAGATGGAGATTGAGATATTCATCAGGTGCCAGAAAACATGACTCCAAATGAATGCTAATGTGCCTGTGCTGCTGCCGGACATGTAAATAGGCGATAATTCTCCACACTTCGTTTTAGCGCCGCAGACAGGTTGGAATAATGGTTGAACCCATTATCATTCTGGCATGGATTCAGAATTGTTTGTATTTCTTTAAAGCGATGACAGTCGTCTTGGGCCAGGCTGCAGCGACGGCGCAAAACGGTGACATGCAGATACTGGGGGGGGGGGGGTTCAACGTGCTGACAGTAAGTACCGTTGAGTAATGTAATCGTTTACTTTTTCTCGCAGAAAGTTACCGACGAGTTGATTGTTTTCCCAGCAACTTGCTCAGCATTGATTAAGCGACAGTGGCGTCATGAGTAAACAAAGCAAAGCAGGAATCAGGCGTTTTTTGTTTTTTTTCTCGCTCTGAGGGAAAAAAAAAACAGATTTATGACGCGTGGTTTTGAGTATGTAAGGTGCTGAGGCCCTCACTCCCCTCAGCGTGCCCTTCCTCTGCAGGGCAAAGCCGGCCCGTCGGCCACTCGTCATTAATATGCGCCTCGCCAGCGGCCCGGCGCCAGGCTCGGCTACGCCAACCATTGTTCCGCCACAATCAAATTAGCCCGGCTGATGAGGCCTGAGCTCTGTGACCTCCACGGGCCCAGTGGCTTCGCAGCGCCCGGAATGACAAAAGAAGATCCGAGAGCTCGGGTCTTCGGGGACGGCGGGGTGGGGGTGGGGGGCTCACATTCTGATTTCTGACTATGTCGGCTCTCCTTTTTTTATTTATATATTTACCCGCTGGAAGTAATTGAGACGAGGTGTTGACTTCAGTATGCGAAACAGATGCCCCCAGCAAGCCACATGTGAACTTGCCGTTGATGTCTATGAAGACAACGTGCTTGTATTGTGTGTGTGTGTATATTTTACAAATGTGTGGTACTTTTATTTAGTCCCTTCAACTAGCGTACGTGTCACGCCTAGACATTGGCAGTCAGCTCATCCCTCCCATATCCCTCCAGACCAACCACTCCCCCCCCTCTCTCCCTCTCTCCCTTCACCTCTCGTCCACATTTGTCTGATTTAGTGTGATCAGATGTGAGAGCCGACGCCTGCTGCTGTTGTTAATGCACCATGGGCTCCACATAATAGCAGCTCACACTGCCTATACTCCTACTCTGCTGTGGAGGGGTGGGGTGGGGGGGGGGGGTGGGGCCATGAATCAGGTGGCAACAGGAGAAAAAAAAAAGAGGTGGGAAATTAGACATGCAGCATACCAATATTTACAGTCCCAATATACGGCGATGGAAGAAGCGCCTCGATTAATGTTTCGTACCCTCCAGTCCATTCTTCTTGCCAGACCCATCCTGCGCGCGGCGAATCAACTGAAATGTATATTGAGCAGATTTGCGAAACAAGACTTTATCACCAGGGAGTTCTCCAAAAGCCTGGCTGACCCGCGGATTTGATACGGATCAGCGAGGGTTCACCGGGAGAGCGGAGCACGGAGGAACATGGCAAAGAAATCACAATCAGATCGCACAATTACACTCCAGATGACTGCAGATCGGGTGGCAGCTGAATGGTCCCGGGGGGGGGGGGCTGAGGCTGAGGCAGGAAGTCCATGTCCTGTAATTTTCAAACATGTTAAAAGCCATACCTTGACAGCTTGATGTTTTTTTTTATTCTTCTCTTCAGCAAGCAGATATCACATTGTGGAGGAAAAGAATGTCGGCACTCATACTTATCTTGCTACTTAACTGGAAATCAGCTTGTTAAGAGTTGTTAGGATTCTGACCTTTTGGTGCTTTTTTTCTCAATTATGGAGACAATGTAGGGGTGGGGTGGGGGCGCAGACTACATTTCATTGTGTCAAGCTATCACCTGCCGACACATTGCTGATTATCCTGACTCCTTTGTTTGCTCTGCAAAGTTCTGGACATGCGTTAGATTTAGTTTTTTTTGAGCCACTGAAAAACTTAATAAAGTATCTGATTTCAGAAAAAAAAAAAAAAAAAAAATATATATATATATATGTATGTATGTGTATATATATGCATATATGTATGTATATGTGTATATATATATATATATATATATATGTGTGTGTATATATATATATATATATATGTGTGTGTATATATATATATATATATATATATATGTGTGTATATATATATATATATATATACATATGTGTGTGTGTATATATATATACATGTGTGTATATATACATGTATATGTGTATATATGTATATGCGTATATAAAATGAATTGGTGACTTTATAATTACTGTAACAAGAGGCCCACGAGCTGCCTGATGTCCAACCATTAGTACAGTGACACGTTACATCAGTTTTGCTATTTTCAATCAATAATTAAAAAGGAGATAACACGCATCCCACTATCTGACTGAGGTCAACAAATAGCTGATACATTTTTCTCTTTTAAAATGATTTTAAGATGCCGTGTTTGGTGCCATTTCCGATTACGGGGATTTCGGATAAAAAGGCATTTCCCTTTTGCCGTTTCAATTTGCCGGCGAAGAAACACAAATGTGGCTAAAAGTAATTAAATGACTTTTGAAAAATAATCCAAGCTAATCCACACACTTTGTGGCCACTGGGGAAAGTACTCTTTGTCCTTGGTGCAAGAAACAATGTCAACAATTAGGATTTTTTAAGGAGACCACTGTAGTAATGCTGGTGCTGGAAGAGAAAACTCACTCGTCACAACCTAGTAAGCACTGATCTGGTGATTTGCGGATTAAAAGGGCTCCTTGACATCTCAAGTGAAATTCATGCTAAATTTGATTGACACCCCCTTTTGAAGACCCCTAGGTTGCATAGAGCTGTTGTTTCATTTCAATTACTATATTTAAATTGTTAGTCAGGACCTGCTCCTCAGTGAAAGGCAGTTGTTGCAATGCTGATGAAACAACCTAGACATCTAAAAAAATCATTTAACCTAGTTTGAACCGAGATGTCTGATGTTTTTTTTGACCTGCAAAATTGCGGCTGGTCACGGCAGCATTTACAACACAAACGTTTTGGAGCAAGATCAATTCACGCCGGTCGAGTCAAAGTAAGCGTCACATTCAATGTTGGCGAACGTTGACATACAAATTCGCGCCTTTGACCAACGGTAAACTGTCTAGACAGTGCTCACCTTTCAGGGAAAGTCCACAACAGAGGAAGCTATCATGGCTTTTTAGCTGTGTCATCGCCATCCACCTTTACATAACCCTGCCCCCCATGGTTTCCAAACCATTGTGCGATGAGAGTCGATGGTACGTCTCTTGAATAATAAACCTTATTGCCCTCTTATTGACTGACAGTTAGCGAGCCTTGCTTGGCAGCTGGCTTGAGCTAGATTGTGACTGGCTAGCACTGGCACCTTCCCAGCCAGCTAGTTAGCGTGTTAGCAGTCACCTTGCCAACAAAAGTAGTCAGTCAACTAGCCCTGCCAGTTCTCTGAGTAATCCAGGTCCTGCGATGTCCACTAGAAGCCTAGACCTGCAGGAATGTTCCTTCAGTTTTACAACACCACTTTGGGACCACAAACAATGTACTGCATTTCCAAATGGAATATAACATGTTCTGCAGTGGCCTTGATGGCGTGCCCCTGCCATCTACGTCTTTTTGCCTTCCTCCTCTCTGTCTTAGCTCCTCACTTTATATCCCTTTTCTTCCTAGCAGCTGGCTTGAATACTGATGGAGCTCACTCTGGATCTGATTAAGCCCCCGCTCGGCAGAATCAGACAGTAGACATAAATATCTGGGGGCATCTGAGAGAGAGAGAGAGAGAGAGACGAGTCGGTTAAAGAGGACAGAGTGTGGATCGGGTTTCTACCTCTGATGAAAATCGATGCGACTTGACCGGTCGCAGAGTGACTCAACATGTCAGCTCTAAAGAGACCGGCCATTATATCATTAGAACTAATTTCATCTTCCTCTACTTGTGTCTCCATTGTTAGTCAGTCGTTTAGCGTTGGATGCGCATGTCGATGATTCACAACTGTCCGTTGTCATCATCTTCAACGAGCTTCAAACGGCAACATTAAAATTCAACAGCTTTGAATTGCCAAAGTGACTTATTTTTTGTGTGTGTGGAGATGATGATGGTTCTAATTTCCACTTGTAAATAAAGGAAGTTAGAATTCAAAAGCTGTCGGTAGGTCATTATTCATGAAGGCAACAGTTGCTGTATTATACAGTACTCCTGAGCTAAAAGAAGGCATGAGGGTACTTTCTCACTATGTCTATGCATGCGCTACACGGTTTCATGCACACGTCACGTACCACCAAACAAAGTAGGGTCAGGAAGAGTGCACTTTGGTTTGATGAGTAACTCTGAAGGATGGCTGAGAAGTCTATCAGGGCTGCAAACTTGGAGAGTCGAGCAACCTCGCCAGCGTTATTGAATTCTTGCGAGCATACTGAATCCTTATTAGTTTCAACGAAGTGTACCGCGAGGTAAAAACAAACAAACTGCACAACGAGAAACGACCAACGTCCTCGCGTGGAGCACTACTAGAGGACTTTCAGTGCGAAAACACACCAAAACCTGAGGAGTCTCGAGGTCTGTTCGGACAGAAATACGGGGCGAATAATAGATGCAATTTGCATATGGAGTTCAAGGAAAGTGGCATCCGCGCGAGTTGAAAATGTCGAACGCCTCGACCGCCAATCCTAACTTGAGGGAGCTGGCAAGCTCTTCTCCTGAGTTTCTCGTTCGTAACACGCCAAGGAGAGAAGTGCTTTGCGAATACAGTCTTAGGTTTTGAGATATAACCGCGCCTGAGATGCGTGCACGCCCTGCACATGGAGGTAAATGGAATTTCGTTTGTGGTGCCAGGATCAGATCATTCATGGACCTCATTGTGAACAGCTTGTACTGTATGGGGAGTGACAGAAGGTAGTTCCAATAAAAAAAACTACTCAGCGTTCACCTCAGTACCTCCCAGTTTTCTTTTTTTTCCCAGTGAGCTGAGCCTTTAAGAGACTGTATGGGAATGGAATAGTTACTATAAAGCTTACTATCTAATTACTGTAATAATGGGCGCCTCAGGTGTCTGACGCAGAGCTATTATCACTGTTAGGAAGCCAAAGATAGAACATTTTCAGGAAAGTGATGCCGCTTCTTTTCTGAGATGTGTATAAATGTCACCCAACTGCAAACCCCCCCCCCCCCCCCAAAAAAAAAAACCCCAACAACAACAAAAAAACATAGTCAAATGTCCGTCAAGTCATTCATATTCTGCAATATGTTTTTCTTGAAACAAGTGGAGTATTAGGCCAGTGGGGGAGATAATGCCATGGCTCCATGTTGTTGAGTCATTTTGAGATCTCGGGCCAGCTCTCTTCTCTCTGGCACAGCGACATGCAAAGCTCCCTCTTCTGTAGCAATCCTCACACATCTCCACTAGAGGCTCCCTGTTTAGTGTAACACACACACACACACTCTTCATACACTCCCTCATGCTGTTCCCCTCACACACGCTCCCATACAGAACAGGGAGCAGGGCGGATTGCTATTTGGCGTTGCAGGGCATTAGCCGCTGATGTCTTAACACTTGTAAATGAACCCTCCGCCCCTCCTAATCTGTCACTTTAATGCACTATAGATTTTATTTCAGCCTCTGTAGTATCACGTTCTCAATAATAATCATCAAGCCGACGCTGTTGTCCCCTCCTGCAGAAATTAAATCTCGCCGCTGAGTGCACAACTAATAAAAGATGTTGCCCGAGGAAATAAAAAAATAAAGATGATGAATCATAAGCAGCGGGGATTTGTATTCAGATGCGAAAGACAATTACACAAAGAGTTTGAATTTATCAGCCGCCTCGCCTCTCAAAGGCTCAATAACGGGCCACCACCGCCGGGCGCTGGGAGCTGTGTGCTCTCTCACACACACAGACACACACACACACACACACACACACACACATATCACTTTCATGGACATCTGCGCAGACAGTGTACAAACAAACACACTCGTGCATATTATGCACACAGGCATTGGCGCATTTGCTCTCGCAGCCCGTGAAGCGCGCGCACGCCTCTGAACACGCACGTGGCCGCCGAAAGGGCTCCTTCATTTTAAAACCCACGTCGAGCGATATTGCTTGCAAGTATTTTCTTAATTTCTCTAAAGCTGCCGTTGTTCCTGTAATGGATTTACGCCACGATTTCACATGCAAATGTGAAATCGTATGTATTATAACCTTTGCTCATGTTCTTTTATAGCTGCACGGCAAAATATATATCAACGAGTAAACAAAGTAATACAAGCATCAGGGAGGTCGTAATGATGTCTGAGTGGAAGGATACTGATGTTAGATGGCGGTTATTAGCCCACTAGCCATGCTAGCTCCCGCAGTTAAAGTTCCAAACCCCGCCTGGACCGCACCTTTTTCGCTCCGGGCACGAAGCCGCGCACAAAACGTAGCAAGGGGGCGGGGGGGGCATCAATTCATGTTTTTGAATACTGGGTTTTTGTTGCACACGTTTTCTTTTGACAGTGGACATTTCAGTCGCGCGACGACTGCCGAGGAATTACCTTTTTTTTATTGTCGCAACATTCACTCAAGAACATGGGGCTGGCCGCCGTGTTGTGACTGGAGCATGTGAGCACAGGCAGCAGGTGAAGCACGGGTGTGTGTATGTTGTTGTACCACCGAACTTGTGAGGACCAGACGTCCTCAAAATGACACGGTAATATGCGGAAAACATGTTTTCAAAGAGGAGACACTTGGCCTGCTGTGTATGAGGGCGTTTCAGACAGAAATACTTTCCTGGGGAATGTGTCAATTTATTTCTCGGAAAGGTTTTCAGGGGTTTTTCGAACTTCCTAACTCCGAGTGGGCAGGGAAAACTCTTTACGTGATTAGTGGCATTTACAGCATAAGTAAAGTTTGGAGTCTTTTTTAAAAAAAAATGTATGTGCACATTTCTACCTTTTTAATAGGACTTCATCTTTTCCTTTTTGCATACTGCTGAACAACACAGCCGAGTACAGGCAGTGCTGATCGCCCGCGATGTGAGAACAACCAGCCTCCGCGCAGCAGCGGCGCTTCACACCACAAAGCTGCCGGACAAACGCCTCCCCGGATAGCTCACACCTTAACCCCTTGTCATCCTTCTTCCTCTCCTCGTCGGCTCTTCCTCCCCTCTCCTCTTGGCCTCCGTCACCCCTCTCTCCTCTCCTCCGCCTGGCTAGTTGACAGTTAGAGCCGGCCGGGGTCGCCTCCCCCTGCCTCCCGGGGGTTTGAAGGGCGCAGCTCTGGAGCTGGAAGCCCCACGCCCCAGCGGCTCCCTGACTTGCCCCCAGCGAGAAGCGAGTGAAGTGCGGGTCGCTCTGCTGGGAAGAGCGGGCTGCGGGTCTGGAGGGTTCGGCCCCCGGGCCGGCGCTCCTCCTGTAGTGAGACCAGGCCAGACACAGCCTGCCAGGCGCTGACTTGACCTCCTCAAACTGATGTGGCACGAGCTGGCAGAGCGGTCACTGCCGCCACTGAGTTTAGGTGGAAAAACCGAACTCTGCCCCTTTCTCACGGCTACTTCTTTTCCTTTGTTCTTACGGCGTGGATTTCCTTTTGCCTGCAGTTTTTCTCTCGAGTTACTCACAGCAGTGCTGGTTTGAGACTCGGTGTCGTTCTCAGACCTTAACCAAGTGTTTCTGGCTGACACCAGACAATCCGACGTCACGCTGTGATAAGAGGAAAAGAATAGAAAAGAGACGTTACGCAACAATTTCTGTCACTTTTCATGTAAATGGGGCTTCTTCGATATGTGCGCAAGCGCTGACCGTGCATGCAGCCTGTTACAGTCGCTCCTGTTTGTTTTTGTACAATTTCCCACCCGGGGATCAATAAAGAATTTCTGATTCTGAACAACCAAGTTCAACACCATGAAAGTCTTCCAGCTACCCCCCCCCCCCCCCCCACGATGGCTGGCTTTCCACCCTACAACAGTACTATGCGTTACAGTACCATTTCTTTTCTGGCGTACCTCAGCCCTAACATTACCCACTGACAGCAGGATGGCTTTTACCCCCCCACACGTGTTGCTTGTTCTTTCTTCTCCGGCCGCTGTAAGGCCCCTGCAGTGACCTTGCGACCCTAGCAATTGCCTACACAGCCTATCCCAGCAGCTGACTCTGGGTAGTAGTAGAAATTGTTCAACAATTCATTTTCTATCAGGTCATCCATTTGAATGTATACTAACCAACATCAATGGAGCCCTGTCATGATTCTAATTTTATTCGGTCTCATGTCTCAGTCAGAATCTCCCATTTTCAGTCTTTAGCATTTCACGTATTCCGCCACAGTGCAGTTTTCTGAGAGCTGTCACGGCAGCATAAGCATTCCCGAAGTATCTCCGAGGTTGAAACGGAGTGCGACCCTGTCCGGGCTCATTGCTTTATTACCAAAGAGATTGCAGCGTCCTGCTGATAGCCAGTGATGGCTCCTCATTTTATTCCTTTTTACTTTTTTTTTTTTCCCCTTCACGATGGACTGCCAGAGACAGCATCAAAGGTCCGGGGGTCTGGTTGGAATGGCTGCATCCTGGGAACGCATTAGCGAGCGCTACTGTCCGCTGTATCTTCCTCCCTTTCATCACTTTGAAGTTCTCTCCTTTCGCTCCACCGACCCCTTCCGCATCCCACTCCCTCCATTCTCTGACCCCTATGTGGACGGAGAAGGGAGGGGCACAACTAATTTTAACGGAGTTTTTTTTTTTTCTCTCTCTCTCCAAAATTAGGGTTGGAAGTGTTCAAGTCATGAGAAGGATCTGGGTTTTTTTCGCTAATTTGCTCTTACAGATGCAAATCTTGAGAGAAAACACTCTCACGGGCGATTGATGAGGGTTGCCAACAGCCACTAACAGAATCCTAAGTAATTGTGGAGCGAAGCAAGATGACATTCCATGACAATTATACCCAGTCCCGGCTCCCGTTTTGAAATCCAAGTTTGAGTCTTCCAGCGCTGATGAGTTACAATTTGGATCTGAAAAGACCTCAAATTATTCTAAGACAGGTACAAGAATTTAATTTCCTTTGATTACATTTGATGTATCTCGAGAACACATTTCAAGAGATTCTGAAAGAGCGCTTATTAATTCGGCAGTCATTCAAATGATATCCTATACAGGTAACTCGGGTTAATTGAAGCTTCGCTACCCTGGAACTGTCTCTCAAATCTTCCTCCTGCAACCTCTTGACATAAATCATCCACAGCTTTGTTCGACTTGAATCAAACTGACACATTTTCAGACTTATTAAAAGTGTGCAAAGTAAAGGGATAATAATAATAACAATAATAATAAAAGAAAAAAGGATAAGGGGAGGGGAAAAAAAGAAGAAACAACAAAGCCAAAATACGGCGCATAATTAAGTCTACCCTCTCCTTCGCGCTCACTCTCTGCCGCCTTTTCTCTGTCCACCTCTAGCTGTCCGTGACGGCTGGCTTTCTGAGTGGCGTTAGGCTTCTAAATTGGCCCGTTTCAGGCTGGGGAACGTCTGTGTTGTGGTGTCAGATAATGTGCACTGAGGAGTCAGAGGAGAGCGCGATTAAAGCCAAGCCACTGCTAATTATGTCGGTCTCCGCAGTTTGTCCTAAACCTTCTCGGCTAGTTGAAAGAGATTTCGCTCTGATGGGCAAAACAGGAGGAGGAAGAGTGTGTGTGTGTGTGTGTGTGTGTGTGTGTGGGGGGGGGGGGCTGAAGAGGTGAAGGGGGCTTTTTGAAGTGGGTCTTCCCATTACTGTTGCGCCCTCTCCTGCCCCTGCCAATTTAGGGCGAGTCAGTGCCGACTTCCCAATGTGCTGGAGACATTCTGGGAGGTGGTGCTGGGTTGCCAAGTGGCTGCTGGTGCCAACAAAAGGCCGGCCAATAACAGTAACTGTTAGTCCATGCTGTAGCCTGCGTGATTAACCCTTCTCCTCATCAAAGAAGCATCCTGTGTCACATTAACCCTTTTTTGAAAAGGCACTTTCACCCCTAGATGAATCAATTTATGTCATAGACTTGCGAGCGACGCACACCTACTTTGACATCATGGGCGTTAAGGTAGCTTCGTGATCCAGCGCCACTTGGCAGTGAGTCCAAAGAAGGACCCGAGTGTAAATTGATCGTTTTGATCATTTTGACACTGAAAAAGCAAAGCCCACAAGCTACTTTAGGTAGATAACACGAGCATCTTTTCCACTTAAAAAAAGGGGAAAACCTCAAGCAGCAACATCACCACCAGACGAGAACGTCACAACTTCCATATAGTTAAGATTGTGGCTATGGAAAATAATCTATGGTCAAATATGGTGAGGTAGCTAAAATATTTGGTTAAGCTTACAGGGAAAGGTCGTGGTTACAGAACGCAAGCGCGAATTGCGTTGGGGTGGACGGATTGGATCAACAAAACATCAGACTTTACCCGTGACGTCAAACCTGAACCAGGTGTTTTTTGTTGTACCAAGATGACGAAGGCACATTCACCTAAACAAAGGAGTCATTTTTAACCCAAACCACAATGTTTCCCTGAACCTAACCAAACCATAGATTTGTCACAGATGTAATTTTCTACCACTTGTGATGGTTTGGAAGGCACAGACAAGTGATGTCATCCTGTCCAAAGGAAAGCGCTTCTATGTGTCGGTCTAGAGGGCATGGACAAACCCCCCCCAGCCCAACCTCTACACTCTTGCTTTTCCGATTGCTACAAATGGGGCGCATTACTTATTGCGCCGGCACTGACCAACGATGGCGCTGGACGTAAATTGTGAGGTGCAGCTTTGTCCAATATGCATATAATTCCTAAGAATACCGGAATCTATCTACCGCAATCTACATCTAAGTCTTACTGTCTTTACAAGGACCGAAAGCCTACGACGCAGTATTAGGTTTTTTTATGCACATTTTTCAGAACTTGAGAGGAGACACCAGAAATAAATACAGAAACAAATGCATTGTCAAAAAAAATATGAGAGGGAACAAAAATGCCATCATAGGTGGGGAGCAGCAATGAAATGCCAAGATGTATGAGAGTTACTGGTGCTCGATTAATTATGACCTTTTTTCCCCCCCACATTTTACTTTGCCAAAATCACCCAAAATTTGTCTCAAGATTGTGCCGCAATTTCAAGAAAACTATAGACACATGGAAAATAAGCAAGTAACTAACTAATTAATAAATAAACAAATAACCGTTTATTGACATGTAATTCCAATGCTGAGCGTAAGCATTATAATATATAATATATAATATATACAGTATATATATTTTTGTCTTTTTACTCCAGTCCATCATACCCCAGCTCTGGACTACAGTATTCAAATCATTATGATCAGTGTGAAGTGTATGATTGCAGGACTTGGCAGGGGATGAAATCCCATGCAGAGGTTAAGCCTGTGTGCAATGCTAAATGACAGAGCATATATTAATATGAAATCCATCCAATTATCTGTAATGGAGCTCTCCGGTGTGATACTGTACCCAGTCATTTCAGGTCCATGAGCAGGCCCTCGGTAGCTCTACCTCTGAGACCGCATTCTTTCTCTTTCTGCCTCTCTTTGTGTTTCTGTGCGAATCGGTGCATAATGTCTGTCAAATGACACGTTGACCACTATAGGTGTAGATTTGAAATGTGGATTTAACCAAACCTCAGTGACTAAAAGTTGTTGACCCCCCCCCCCCCCCCCCCCCCTTGTTTTATTGTCTCTGTAGCGTGTGTCAAGATCTGTTGTGAGAGTGCCACTTAATGAAGCCATACCTGGATTTATTTCCGGGCGCTTCGGCATAGACCGAGAGAGGAGGTACCAATTAATAGAACGTAAGAGGACCCGGTGATTTATAATTAACAAGCGCGCGGGTTATAGTAAACATAACACTCAGTGTAATAGCCCAGGAGAGAGACGGGAAGTGGAGAAAGAACTGAGGAGGAGGAGGAGGAGGAGGAGAAAAAAAAAAAAAACGAGTGTTGATTTGTCCCTTGGTGGATGAGCGGAGTCCTTGTGGCTGACGGGAGCTGTCTAAAGCGGCTAAATGAATAATCATCTGTGAGTTAGACTGGAGACAAACGCTTAACGAGGATGATGTGAACCTCGCCGACATGAGGGGGCTGAGAGAGAGAGAGAGAGAGAGAGAGAGCGACTGACAGAGAGAAAGATGGCAGCGAGCAAACATACTCGGCTCCGAAAATGAATGGCGGGCACATTATAATAGCGATGAAGTTGCTTTACTCAACAGGCCGTAGCCAGCCCTCCCCCCTGTAAGGCTGAGTAGTTGTTTGTCAGAATTTCTAAAAGGGCAATGAATCCCCCACTCGTTTCCAGTGGTTTGCTGCTGGCGCGTGACGGGAACAAAAAGAGAAATTGCAGAAAAGCAAATGTAACGTTGACAACCCTGACAGTTGAAGAGGGATCTTCCAGCGAGCATTTATAAAACATCTTTACCCCGATACTTTGGTTGATCGGGGAGGGGAGGTGGAGGGGGTGGTGCATTCACATGGCTCCCAAGTCTAAACTACAATGCTACAAACTCAAACCTGTCTCACAGCCCTCATCACACGTCATCTCCGTCACTTTACGCTGAATATTTCAGCAAGAAGCCGAGAAGAGAGGCTACACTACGGCGGTTTTTAGAACTGTGGAGAGGCAGGATGAGACACTTCCCTGTATCGCTGCAAAGCTCAGTGTCAAGTGGCTGATTGCTTTTATGGAACGCCGAGAGAAGGAACGCAGAAGTTCAACGAGCGCCGCATTCTCTAACAGAAACAATTAAGTAATCACAGGATATGTACCTTCTGCCAAATGACTTATTTCTTCAACAGTAGCCAAACAAACAAAAAGAAAAACCTTTTATATGGTGACATGTGAGGCAAACAATGGAATCCAAAGTGCCTTGAAACTTTGCTTGGTTCATTCACACTACTAGACTGAGGGCTCAAGTATGCTTTGAAGTGCTTGTTGGATCTAACAGCGTCTGAGACCCCCTTTGCTCCACACCTTCCTAGCGTTAGAATTGCAACTTTGCAAATTGCACCCACTTCAACGCAGCGACTGGCCACGGTTTGCGTGAAGCGACAGTAGGTGGGTTTGGACTCTCTCAAGCCCTTCTTTTTTTTTTTTTTTATTCTTAATGCTATTACTTACTCTCACAATCGACACAATGAATGTCTTCAAGGACGGACTTTGTGCTAGTGTGCGCCCTTACTCCACTTCGCGCAACGCATCAAGACCACAAATACAAAGCTGGAGGCAGTGGGATCAAGCCAGGAGGGAGGCCATGACGGCAGGCTTCTTGCCATGGCTTTGAATATGACCGTTCAGTGCAGCGGTGAAGAGCTTTGTCTTTAGACGCGGTCGGACAATTTGCTGTACGCCCTAGTTTGTTTCAAGCATACCGAACGTAAACAGGCTACTATTACTGTGATGGCATCTCTACCCTGCAGTGTATGTAGCTGATTCTACAGGATCGACTGGATGTACTTCTTCACATGTTGAAATATTGTCATCCAAAGTCCATTGAATTCCATTGTTATATGTAATCTAGGCCTTTTCTAAGACTTTTTTTTCCTAATAGACGCCATGACATCTTTTCACCTGCTAATCAACAAAAACATCCTGCTCCACAAAGTCATTTTCACTTTAATTCGCCTCCTTGAAATCCTCAATTGCTTCTCTCTGCATGAGGTTCTTGGCTGCGAAGGGTTATGCTTTTGCAATTTCATATGTCGTGATGTTTCTTAAAAGTGGTTTTCCTCTGTTTACTATGCAGGAAATCAAGTTAGCAAGTTAGCAAATTCGCCAGCTAGGGCTTCATTACCCCACAGCACCTTTACACAACAGTAGCTTGGCAGAACAGTCTGAACCCAAGCTTGACTGACTACCTCACTAATACTTCTTACAAGCAGCACTGGTATAGTTATGTATGAAAGGGTAATTCTTGACCTTTTGTAGTAGTCATTTTTCCAGAGCTTTCAACCGTATCCCATGGTGTTAAGTTAAAAGCTGGTAAGTGGACCTTGAGTTGGAGTTCTTTTTTTGTTTTTTTTTCAAACTCCTATTTCCAAAGTCCAAGTCAGACTTTTAAAAGCTTAACTTTCAAACCAACAGAGACGAGAGTGCTACGTGCTGTGAATGAAATCATACGGATCTCGCATGATCCCCCCTCCATGACAGCTGAGCAAAACTCCACCCGCCGATGAAAACCGTGTGACCACAGTTGAGAGCCGTGGAAAAAGCAAATGAGCGGGCCTTGAGTTCGGATGGTTTTGTGAAATGACTTCGTCCAAGGTTAAGGATGATCTTTCACGCCTAGCTCCACTAATACTACTTGTATGTGCCTTTTTTTCCCCAGTGCATGCATGGATAGGCTCAAGCCCCCAGTGACCCTGAATAATAATAATAAGTCTGTGTGAAACAAAGAAAGAATGGCATGGCTGGGTAGCATTATTGAAATCATATTTTGCTCACGAAGACGTCTGTTTCGCAATGGCTTTTGAATGGCCCAACCAGTAGGAGATAATGTACAATAAAGCAGAAATGAAGACGGCACTGTCCTGCAGGGTTCCCACGGTAACATCCAACCTCTTTGAGTGCTGATTGGCCATCTGGTATTGTTTTATGTCACTTCCTATTAAGCTCATTGATCCTCCCCTCCCTGTCTGCGGCATGTGGTTGATCATCGCGGATCAGTGTGTGTGCCTGTAATATGAATATGGTACAATGGTATGATTACAGTACATGATGGTCTCTGTCTGCGTGTTCGCTGATGCGGGCCCTCCGGCTACGCTTTTGCTGACTGCGGCCGTGATTGGGCTGTTTATGTAAAGGTTGCACTAAAGGAAGAGCAGAGTCAGAGTCGCCCTATTAAAGGGAATGTATGATGTAACTGGGTCGCCGCAAAAGGACGGCGGCGGCGGCGGTGGCGAGGAAACTTCCAGGAAATCCAGGCAGGTCTGCACAGATGCGCAGTGTGACCACATATGTTGTGTTCACAGAAACGCACTGTGCGACACACACCCAAGCAGAGCGACTGATGCCTTAAACAGAGACTTTGCCTCATCTATAAGGGATAATATGACCGAGCCTCTCCATGAGAACTTCAGTGTACAGAGCAGTTTCTCAATATTATATCAATGGGAGAGACTTGAGATAAAGAAAAACAAACCCTGTTTCAGTTGTAAGGCTGAAATTTTCACGCAACTGTTGTCTTTTGGGTGTCCCATTAAACCACCGCATCACCTACCGACATGACAAATGTACTGTTTTGCGATCACCTGCCACCCGCTTATTTTTTTAAGCATTTAACTGGAATATGGTGGTGTTCTTCCAGCGGAAAATAACCGGAGCCAATGTTTTCATAGTTTTTGGCTCGAAGCAGTCAAATGGAAAAATCGCCTTCACCATTTTATCTCCTCCTCTCATCCTTCATCTTGTCCTCAAGAGAATATGGAGTAATACCAGTGGAGACAAAGAGGGACAGCTATCGACCGCCATTTGGCAACTACTGGATTTAATAAGTGGCCTAAAATTTGAGACTATTCTAGAAGAATGAATATCAAGAACACCTTTGTCTGCCTTTTTCCTCTTGAATTATTCATAAGGACATGTCTACAACATCCAAAATACTTCCTGCTGTAGGAGTCTGTAACTATCTTGAGTACTCTGAAGCCACTTGGGTTGGCTGAAGAACAACAGGCAGCAAAGGTTTCTTTTCTCCACGGCAGGTCAGTCTGCTGTCGGATATGAGGACCACGTTTTGGACACCATGGTTCACTTAACATGTTTTAACCTTGTCAAAGTGAAGGCAGATTTGTGTGAGTAGAGCTGGCTCTGACTCAGCAGTTAGGACCGACTGGTAACATTTAGCTACTGGTGCCAACTGAAGCCATGGCACTGCTGGAGCGACTTTCACAATGTAGTTGGTCTGCCATTCTGCCAACCCTGGCGCAGAGGACGACAGGGGGCTTTAAAATATCAAATCCCGATAATAAATGCAAGTAACCAACCGAAAATCCGTGTAATTTAACAAAATCATTTGAAGTCAAGGTTACTTACTAGCCTTTTCCGGCGCTTTAAATTGCATTTCACAGTCCCTGTGCCCAGTCGTCATGGGGACGGCTCGGCTATCGTCAGGTTGGTCACATGGCGACTCGAATTCGAGGAGGAACTTCCCTGCTCAGGCACGTGCAGTGTTTGTGTAACTTAATGATAATGAGTGCTAGGTATAGCCAATATGTTGTGATTGCTAAATGTGTAGCCGCTAACAATAAACCCTAAGTGTGGCTAACAACGGGATATTAAGTAAGCCCTTGTCCCACCAGAAAGAAGCCGCAGCGAAGTCCATTGTCCTTGTGAAATTGTTGCAGGAAGCCTGTTAATTTAGTGGTAACACACAGGGCTAGTCAACGACTAAACGACCGGTGAGCTAACTGCTAACGCACTATCCAGCCGGGGACATAACAGCATTAGTAGCCGAGGCCACGGTAGGTCTCCAAGGTAGCCAGCTTGCTAACTGTCGGCTTGGTCGCTAATGGGACAAGAAGTTCTCCCGGTCTATTCAGAGAGTATTTATACCTTTTTAAACCTTTGTCTCTAAGTCCGCAAACCTTTTTGTTGCCTCGAAATGGAAAAATTGCAGCAAAACAAATCTCATCTCGGCGATTCCATTGTCACGGCTTGATTTCGCAGCAAAGTCTTTGCTGTTCTTGACGGTGCTGTCCCTTTGTCAGCCGCGTAGAAGCCGCGGTTTAGGTGTCGCATGCTGTAAAGACAAATACAGCACTTGTCTGTTGTGTTTGTATCGGTCAGAAACACTTGGTCCAATCATAGTTTTCATACCATGCCCCACCTGGACAAAGTGTGGTCATATGTAAAGGTATTTAAACACTTCTGCAATGGATGTTGGTATATGTAGGCACTATGGGACAGGCTCACTGCAAAAGAGTACTGACATCTGGCTATATAAAGAGGCTATAGCATTGTGCACTACACCACCACCACAGATTTGGATATTCATATAATTCTTATAGAATAATTTTTTTCGTCCAATCCCAAGTTTAAATACTGAACTGATCACGAGAGGACCCTAAAAATGTCCTCCCTTTTCCGAATGTGTCTCTCCTCACTGAGACACACAAGGGACACCCACCCACCCACACTGAAAGGTGCTGTAGCCAGCCAGTCAGGCCAGCTGTGTGTGTGTGTGTGTGTGTGTGTGTGTGTGTGTGTGTTGCACCGTCAGAGCGAGGAATACGATCCCCCTCTACCTCCTGCCCCGACTTCCTCCTCAGTTTCCTACTGGGGCTCATTTATTTACATTAGCGCCAGGCAGAAAGGCATCAGAGGAAGTCTTAAAGTAGAGCCACAATGGCCGATTTAAGCCGCCACCCAAAAGCCAGTTTTTTTTCTTCTTCTTTTGGCTAAGAGGATTTGTGTCTGGTCCATGTATCAGACCCCTCTCTCTCACTCTCTCTCTCTCAGGGACAAAGTCACCCCTCACACTCGCGCTGAGTGAAAGTAGCGTCTTGCCAGTAGCTGCCTGGCTAATGACATTTATCCTTATGGAAATGGAGGAGGAGGAGGAGGAGAAGGCTTTAGATGCAGATTTGGACACACATATACACCTGAGACGGGTAGACGTAAACCGGCTGGCTACTTTTTTCTTCTTTTTTTTTATGGCATGCATGCTCAATGATTCACACATACCCACGCGCACACACACACACACACACACACACACACACACACACCTCCCTTGCAGCGTCTTATCCCCTAACTGGCCACCAGTCAAAATAAGCCTTATTCTCGGGGGTTTATATTTTCTCCTGGCCGGGCTTGGCTAGGCACACTCAGTTAAGATGGCAGCCAAACAATCTCTCCTCTCCTCTCATTTCCACTGTTTCTTCCTTTCTAATGCTAATGCCTGGATGAATATATCCCCTTTTCCACTGGCATGCAGGGAGGCCAAATTTCTGATTAACTCCCGAGACAAAGTTTCATAACATCTAGGTCAAAAGCTGCCTCAGAGGGGGAGCGGGGGAATGTCGAGCTTTGTTTTCAGACAGATAATATAACCTGGAAAAGAGTTGGTCACATTGCAGGACAGGTCTGGCCCTCCTTCTAGAAATATGACCAAGTCAGACCAAGAAAGGTTTGGCGGTTGATCCAAAGGGGGACAACTTGCGAGAGATGGATTGTCTCAAAGCCCCCGACAGCACTTGCGATGACGGAGTGTGGTGAAGTCATATCTTCCTTTTTATTTCAGAATTTAAAAACATTTCATGAAGAGCAACACTCCACTTACTTGCACTGCTGAAGAAGAACCCGAAACCCACTGTTCTTTATGTTATTTGCATGCATAGAGGGTCAAGATATTTCAACATTTCTTCCACAACATTATACATATTTTCACAAAATGACTGAGGTACCAGGCTAAGAGTCTTGCATGCCGTAAGGGCATGCGTGGACTGTCTGCATGCAGCCCAAAATTGATGCCCTTGTGGACCCTACATGCCAACAAACACGTCTGGCTATGCAGGCAATCAATATAGTATGATCAGGAGTTCTGATGTAATAGCTAACATGCTGATGTTTCGCAGGTCATATCACCATGGATCACCATCTTAGTTTAGCACGTTGGCATGCTAACATTTGATAATTAGAGATGAACACACACCTGATGATGGCGCCAGATGAAAAGTCACCAAAGTCATCCTGTGGGGAAACATGGGTGGCTATACCAAATGATGTGCCAACCCACGATGAGATATTTCACGGGGGGGAAAGTAAAAACTTTCGCCTTCATGGTGGCACCGAGTGAAAATTCGAGGGGTCGAAGGATTGAGGTTTGTACGGGAACCCAATGGCTCTGCCACTTCGAGGTTTTAGGACAGTTTTGGCCATATTTAGACTCATGCGTTTCCATTGCTTTTTTTTTTTTTTTTTTTTTTGAAGCCCGCTGTCATCTCTCCTGCCATTCTCTTAAAACATACTATTCTTTAAAAATAACAGCCCTGCTCTTAAAATACCGTCAAAAATGTTCAAAAGGCCCTCTCAACTCTCAAACTTTACTGCCTTTTTTTGGAGGTTGCACGTACAACACACTCATGTGGAGTGGCGATTGAAAGTCTTTGTCAGAATGCTCACAGCTCTCTCAGCGCTCTCTGAAATTTACCTTTACAGGTCACACACACACACGCGCTCACATACACACATACTGGCGAGAAGTTTGGCTGGTGTTTGGGAGATTTATTGGGAGGATGCTGGCATTTCAATAAAACACAGGGATGGTTTACGGTTCACCCTGAGCTCAGCCCGGTCACTTAGGAGCCTCATCGTCTCTGGTTATTAATTCTCTCTCCCAGAGTGTGCGTGTGTGTGTGTGTGTGTGTGTGTGTGACTTCTTGTCGACTCCCCACTTCAGCCATTTCGGTTCCTCTTGTACTCTTTCCTCCTCTTTCTTCCTCCTCTGTCTTTGCCTGAGATGAAGACATATACACGAGGACACTCCCTGGAGGGTGCAGTGTTGTTGTGGCAGCACAGCGCAGACTCTGGAGGTCAAATGTACACTGAAATCCTTCACCCTTCTCTCCCTAACACTGCACACACACACACACACACACACACACACACACACACACACACACACACACACACACACACACAGACAGGTCAAACGTACAACACTAGAGTTGGTTACATAAACCAGATGGCTGGGGCTGGCACGAAGCAGCTACGACATCTAAGAGTTGTGTGTGTGTGTGTGTGTGTGTGTGTGTGTGTGTGTTGTACCCTCTCTCCTTGCAAAAACCACCAGGGACCTTGTTTGTTGTCTGCACACCACAAGGGAAACACTGTCAGCTTTACAACCACACCGGATTGCACCCCCACCACACACACACACACACACACACACACACATACATAGACACACAAGTTATAGAGGACCCCGTTATAAACAAGGTCTGTGTCTCAGTGTGTGATGGTGTGTGGATTGAACTTTCCCACCTTTTGTGTTTGTCTGTGTGTGTTCAGTGTGTGTGTGTGGTGTCTCAGAGAGTAGTATGATGGGACCTGTAGGCCTAGCAGATACAACAAAGAACCTGACACTGACTGGCACCATATCACTGACAAACACACACGCACACACACGCACACCCACACACACATACACACACACACACACACACACACACACACATAGAGAGTCGCATCACTGGTGCAGCCACCCAAAATGAACCCTTTTGTCTTTCTTCTCCGGGTTATTTCAATCATTCAAGTGCATTCCAAGATCCCGGGAATATTTGTGTCATTTCTTATCATTGTGACCTCTGACCTCCCGACTACTGGTTGCTTGTATTGAAGGTGATCTAGGACATGTTTCTTGTAGATAGGAGGAAAAAAAAAAAAATGAAATGAAATGAAAGCACCATGTTTGAAATGTTTTCCTGAATTAAATGTGATTTTTTTGTTGTTGTTGTTTTTTATTAATACAGTTCATGTTGCAATTGCCGTAAAAAAAAAAAAAAATTGTATTAACCCTTGTATTATGTTAAGGGTCAATTTGACCCATTTCAGTTTTCATGTTGACGAAAGTACTGGTTATCCTTTCTTTTTCTTCATAAAATTTTGTGACTTTTCCTCATCTTGGGTCATGAACTGGTGTGTAAAATCTGGACACATTGATGTGTAGTGGAATGTCTGTGCAGAGTTTGTATACAAAGATGATGTTGCGGGTCATTTTGACCCAGACACTTTAATGCGGGTAAGTAGCTGTTCAGATCCAAAATAAACATGTCTCTTTGATGTACTTTATTTAGATTGCCCAATTATTTGTATTTTGATTGCCTCTGAATAGCTATTCAGACCCAGAGACCCAGGTGTGAGTAGAGGAGGAACTTTCTCTCCCTTGTCCTTGTCACTGTTCTCATGTCATCTCTTTGACAAACACACCAAAAATGAGCTCCAGAAGGTTAACAGTTGAAGAAACTTTGGCACAGATTTTGAACTGGGATAGTGATGCAGAGGAAGAGATTTCAGAGACAGAGGATCTTTCAGAGACCGAGGACAATGTTATTGATGATCCAGATTGTCAATTTTCCTCCGATGAGGAGGATTCAGAGGACGAGTCTGCCGTTGTCTCTCCATCAGATGAAAACCAAGGAATGCAGCAATCATCATCCACAGAGGGGACATGGGCATCTAAAGATGGTAATATAAAATGGTCAACATCACCACACCAAAGCCGAGGCAGACTGTCATCTTCCAATGTCATCAAAATGACTCCCGGTCCTACAAGATTTGCTGTCACACGAGTTGATGATATTCAATCAGCATTTCAGCTCTTCATATCCCCACCAATAGAGAAGATTATACTGGACATGACCAATTTGGAGGGAAGGCGTGTATTTCAAGAGAAATGGAAGCCACTGGATCAGACTGACTTGCATGCTTACATTGGAATTCTGGTATTAGCTGGAGTGTACAAGTCAAAGGGAGAAGCAACTGCAAGTCTGTGGGATGAAGAGAATGGAAGGCCAATCTTTCGAGCAACAATGTCTCTGGAGACATTTAACATGATATCTCGTGTGATCCGATTTGACAACCGCGACACCAGAGCTGGTCGACGTGAAAGAGACAAGCTAGCTGCGATCAGAGATGTATGGGATAAATGGGTCGAAATTCTGCCATTGTTGTACAATCCTGGTCCCCATGTTACTGTTGATGAGCGCCTTGTTCCATTCAGGGGGCGCTGTCCTTTCCGACAGTACATGCCCAACAAGCCCGCCAAGTATGGCATCAAAATATGGGTAGCCTGTGATGCAAAATCTAGCTATGCATGGAATATGCAAGTATACACTGGAAAGCTACCTGGAGGAGCACCTGAGAAGAATCAGGGGATGCGTGTTGTGCTGGAGATGAGTGAAGGGCTGCAAGGTCATAACATCACATGTGACAACTTCTTTACATCCTACCGCCTTGGAGATGAACTTCAGAAGAGGAAGCTGACTATGTTGGGAACAGTCAGAAGAAATAAGCCAGAACTTCCCAAGGAAATTCTGAAGGTGCAGGGCAGACCTCTGCATTCCTCAATATTTGCTTTCAGTGAGAAAGCAACAGTTGTTTCATACTGCCCAAAGAGAAACAAGAATGTTCTTGTAATGAGCACAATGCACACAGATGCATCTCTGAGCACAAGAGAAGACATGAAGCCACAAATGATCCTGGACTACAACTCCACCAAAGGAGGAGTTGACAATCTGGACAAAGTCACAGCAACATACAGCTGCCAGCGCAAGACTGCCCGTTGGCCCTTGGTCATTTTCTACAACATTGTGGACTTGTCTGCTTACAATGCCTATGTCCTGTGGACTGAAATCAACCAACAATGGAATGCCGGCAAATTGTACCGACGTCGGCTTTTCCTGGAACAACTCGGCAAAGCACTTGTCACTCCCAAGATGCAGAGTCGAGCCAGGCCACCTCGAAACCCAGCAGCTGCAGCTGTCATTGAAAAGGTCAAGCTCACGTCACCCAACCAATCTGCAGTGGATCCACTGGATACAGGTGTGAAGAAACGGAAAAGATGCCAGGTCTGTCCCTCCCGAGATGACAGTAAAACAAGTACCTGCTGTGTGAAATGCAAGAATTACATCTGCAGAAAGCACACAATTACATTCTGTCCATCATGTGGAGAACATTGAAAATGTTGAACATTGAAAATCTGAGAAAATGGGGCAAGTCGAGTGTTCGTGAAGATGGAAAAACTTTAAATAGTTCTTAAATATAGTGTTGGAATTAAAAATGTATTGTATGTCTCTTTTCTAAATGTTCATATAATCTAAAATAAAGATGTTATTGGTTTAACCTGTTTTTTTTACTGTTTTGAGTGGATTTACACAGTACGGGTCAAAATGACCCGCAACATAATCAATGTAATTTTTTTTCAACATAATACAAGGGTTAAATAGAAACGTATATTTGTCAAACTGGGTCTTATTCTTGTATATCTCTGTTGTAGAGATATGGCTGACGCGGTCAAGTACATCATTGATCGTGCTACAGAGGGCAAGCCTCCAGCTTTCAAACAAACTTTCAACAGTCGGAGAAACCCAAAAAGTGGTCCGTTGAAAAACTTGTGTTGTGAACCACATAGCATGGCAGATCTGTGGGCTCAAATAAGACTCAATAAGATCATCACCATTTCAAGGCCTGCCGTAGTACCTGTATGTTCCGCTTAGTAAACCCGTGGGGGGAAAAAAGCCTCAGGAATTCAAAGTTGTGCATGTGTAGAGTGTATATATGTATGTAAATATAGAAAACTCAACACTGAATTTGTCGCACACGGAGGTCCTGAATTTAGCCGGCGTTTGTGCTTGCATCCTAAATTCTTTGTTTTGTGTGTGCACGTTACACATGCATCAAGAGTCTTTGTGTCACGTGACCGTTGATGCACCACTTTCCAATTCTAACGACTTCCGCGGCTACAGATCTTTCACACGCCTTGCTGACTTTGTGTGCAGGTTCCGCTTCGTTCGGCCGCTCCCTAGCTCGCAGCAAGGACCTGCCGTCGTCGTCTTATCAAGCGCAGCTGTCTTGCGAATGAAATCCTAAAAAAAAAACGTGTTCCAAGCAGGCAGAAAAGAAATCGATCAAAAATTGTAAATTGTAAATGCAGATCATCTTGTCCGACTGTGCCTTATCACTTCTTAGTTATCAAGGGAGTCCGTCCGGCAGACTTTTCAAACAAACACCAAAAACACTCCCGCATGAGGTCTGCAGCTGGTCCGCCAGCCGAGAGGCTACTTTTGGGTTAGCTTTCAGTCCGGCTGAAAGACAGGTGTTTTAAGATGACGTCTGTTAAAGCTGTAGGAGGCTTGTGCAAAAAAAGTCAATAACATGGCCTCCAATAATTGTATGCTTTCCTGTGCATGAGTATATCATTTCCTCTCTCTCACAGTTTTACGGAGGCATGCAGAGAATGAGCCGTGGGCCCAGTGGAGCTGGTTCTTACAACAGGGGGGACTCCCAAACCTAATATCCACAACACAGAGCCTCACGCCGTAAAGGTGAGCCTCCATATGAAAACATACGCTCCTCAATCATTGCTTTTATGAATATGATACAGGCCGGCCCATAATTTACGCCAGCTGTATGTCGCATGGAGAGGTCACTTTATTGTTGCAGTGTAAATCTGGTGCAGCTTCAGTTGGGCTACTGTAACATGTTATATGGCGGAACAGAGAACGGTGTCTGGGGGGGGGGGGGGGGGTCTATTTAAACCTCATTGAGCTGTATCTGATCATCATGTACTAAGTCGTCACCCCTCTATCTCCTGGCGTGGTGGTGACCACTTGAAGTGTGTGTGCGTGTGTGTGTATGGGTGACAGCATCGTTCAGCATCGCAACGTAGCCGCTGGGGGTGTGTGTGTGTGCGTGTGTGTGTGTGTGTGTGCGTGTGCGTGCACGTGCGTGCGTGCAACCATGAATGTCAAAGATCTTTTACCCGAACCACCCCCCACACAACACACACACACACACACACACAAATGCACTCATAAACACCCACAAAGGAGAATGTCAGGGTGTCACGCTGAGTGACGGCAACAAGCACGTCAATCCGTTTCGACAGGTCCAGCTTATATCGCTGCAAAGAGAGTGGTATACACACACGCACGCACGCACGCACGCACGCACGCACGCACGCACACACGCACACACACACACACACACACACACACACACACACACACACACACACACACACACACAGGCTAACGCATGCGCTCCATTAAGCACAGTCCACTTTTACTGTTGGATCAAAGGAGTTGTACACTAATAGTAGCACTGATAGTACAGTACACATACCCTGTAGTAGCAGTACTGCAGGTACCACCGCTTACAGCTCATTTAGGTCGATCGTGTTGTCATATTACAATTTGATTACATGCCTGTGATTAAATTACTTGTATATTACACATTGAATGAACGCTCATAATGTGATTACATTACATTAGATTCATATTGCATTAGTGGACCGCTTGTAGATAAGAACGGGATTAAATTTCCTTGATTAAATCACTCGCATTTTGTAATTCCATGACGTGTCTGCTTACTTGTAGATTGTATATAGATTTGACATTATTACCATTATTATTATTATTATTATTATTAAGCTCACCATTAAGAAAATCAATACCGGTCCAAAAATATTTATCACTTTGAAAGCACTGCATTCAAAATAGTAGTATGATCAGCCAAACGTGGTTGGGCACAAAACGTATTCTGCTGGGCCCCCCCCCCCCCCCTAAAAGTGATGTTATTCTGCAAAAGATCACTTGACTGTTACCACTGATGCATCAGTGTAACGTTGCACTGCTTGTGGTGGAGGTGGAGCTAATATTGGCCGCTAACTGCTCCAATAGGTCGTTTAAAGTGCTGTATTTTATAAGAGCGTCATATGTTTTTTAAATTTTTTTTATGGGAAATCTAAACCCGGATAGTAACTCGTAACTGCAGCTGGCATAATAAATGTAAAATAGATATATATACTAATACTCAAGTAAAATACAAATGCCTCAAAATGGTACTTTCCCAACACTGCAATACGTTTGAGTATCAATAGAAAGAAATGTAAAGATGCTACATGTTGCATTTTAACTCGCCACAAGGTTAACCCCCCCCCCCCCCCCCGTTGCCACAAAACATATGGGTACAAGACATGAGAGGGGGGAGGGAGCAATGCGGCCTTCACTTTAAGGAACACCAGAGCTGACAGACAGTGCTGCTGGCGTTCGATGGAGGCCACCGGTAGCCTGGACCGTGAGCCCATTTGGTTCATCAATCCCTTCGGCAGCACAAAGTGACCGAAGGGGTGCGTCTCGCCGCTCAAACTCATAACGGGGCCCCTCCTAGCATCTCATTAACTGGTGTGTTTGCGTTTTATTTCTCCCGATTTCCAGTTTCACGTGTGTGTGTGTGTGTGTGTGTGTTGTGGTGCCAATTACACATAAACATCTGCACAAAACCAAACTGCTGCCCTCCTCCCAATGCACATCCCTACAGGACGGAGACAAGGAGCTTCTCATAATTGGAAGGCTCTTAACAAGCACCGCGTTCATTTCTCTCTTTCTTTTTCGTCCGCCCCCCCCCCCCCCCCCCACCGCCAGGTTCCTCCACACACGTTCACCTCACCATCTCCTCATCCCCCGTCATTTAGGGAACGCTAATGTGTTAAATGCGAACAACAAAGACAGGATGTCTTGCCATTTTCTGCCCCCCCGCTGTCCCCCCCCCCCCCCCCCTGCATTGCTGCGGCGGCTAAATTAGACCGAGCCAAATGCAGAAAGTGGAGCGGCGAGGCCAGATGTGATATTTGTTTTTCACACTGCGGCGTCAGGTAGATGTTAAGGGGGGGGGGGGGGGGGGAGGGAATAAAAGGAAAATCAGAACAGCTCCCTCATTGGATTTTGGACTCATTTTGATTCGCTGATGGTGGCCAGCTAATCATTTGATCCTGTTAGAAGAAGTGAAGTGTTTGTGTGTTTGTTGTGTGTGATTCTGCCAGGAAAGTTAACAGCCGCTGTAAATAGGCCGGGGCTCGGTGTCTTGATTTGTGCACAGTCGCTGCTGCTGCTGCTGTGTGTGTGTGTGTGTGTGTGTGTGTGTGTGTGTGTGTGTCTCCTCACTGGCTGTTTTTTCCTATAAAAGCAATTTGCCCCATGCTCGGGCTAGGCAATGAGCAGATGCTACCATTGTAAATGATGATGCGAGGGGCCATAATAAAGAGTTGATAAACAGAATTACTGCTGGGCCGTGGGCACGCAGAGAGGGGGGGGGGGTCGGGGGGGAGAGGAAGGAGGAGGAGAGAGAGAAAGTGAGAGGAAAAGGAGGGGTGAGTTGAGTCAGATAGGGAGAGACAGACGCACACACACACACACACACAACGAGACAGATAGACGGCACCGGCTCCAGTAGCGGTGATGCAGGTAACCAGTTTAGTGGTCGACACATATAAACTGGGTTACGATAAATGGGTCAGATCCTTTTTCGATTATGATAAGCCCAGTTACAAATATGCTAATGCTAATATGCTAGTAACCCTTTATAGTACAGTGTAATTTCGTCGCGTGGATCAGTACATATGAAATGCTGACTGTTCCTACTGGTGCTTTAAACGTGGGCACAGCGGAGGAGAACCAGGCCGTGTGGCCCGGGGAGTAACAACTGGGAGTTTTAGAGCACATACTGGGCAAATACTGTTGCGGTTGACAACAATGACATCCTGTGGTACCTCATACGTCACAGCGCTGCAACGTAGTTCGGAAACCGCCAGGTGCCACCAAAACGTGCGATAGTAGCGGAGGAAGCGCAACGGAAGGACATTTGCTCACGGCAGTATTAACAATCATTCCTCGCAGTTTTCTTGCTTGTGCCTCCAGCGGGCAGGCCACACCCACGCCCCCAGGTCATTTTTTTATCGTGCCCATGCCTTCTGCTTCTACCTCGTGTGACTTGGAATAAGAGGGGGGGTCGAGAAATGGGTCTGTACTTTTGGAAAAATTGGCTGTACCCTACGCGGGAAAGGGAAATTGACACTCTAAATGACAAGAAATGACGGCGTAAATCGCAGGCCGTATTGTAAAGCGCTGCCAAACGTGGAGTTCAGCAGGCGGGGAGGGCCTCATGACAGGCACTATTGCTTGCATTGTGGGAAATGTAGAAACCAGCCTTTTTTGCGGTGCGTACATTATTGCCGTAGTACCCCTTTTAAAAGATGCCCTGTCGAGCCAATATTGGCCCTTTTTAACGAAAAATGGCCAGTGGTCAACCATAAAACGATGTATATTGTGTTTGTCTGACCACATATTCATTGCCTAATGAATCGGTAACGCTTCTTCATGGGAAACCGGCAACGTGAAGGGATTCTGTCGTGACTTTTCCGCTGGATTCCGCACAACAATGCGTGGACATGTTTTTGTTTTTTTTTATTATTAGTCTTGGTGTCACTGTGTATATGTCACATCATGCTTTAAACGCAATTTTTCCCCATGATGAACATTGTATTTTTGTTTTTGTTTTTTAATGGTGGTCAAGTACCACAGCAGTATCACATATTAGTACAAAGTATTGGCTATCAGCAGCTTTAATTCAAATGCTGCTCTATTTCTTCTCACATGCCTCTCTCAGCCTTCCCTGTACTGCCCCCCCGGCTGGGTCTGCTGTTTTGATGCCACTGTACACCAAGTGCCTTGTAAATGCTATGACCCCCTGACTCATAGGGGACCTACGAGTGTGTGTGTGTGTGTGTGTAAGAGTGAAGCTATGTCCCCAGGATGTTAGTCAAAGGGTTGCGATGTAGGCCCTTTGAAGAGCCTGTTCACCATGTAGTGTATTTTTCTTCTTTGACCCCCCCCCCCCCACTCCAAACATCTCCCCCGTTCCACCCATTTCATGTTTGTTGGACATTTTGTTCGACAAAAAACAAAACAAAAAAAACCCCAGCAGCAGCAGCAGGACACGTCGCGTTTGGGGTGGGGGGGGTGCGAGCCCTTTCTTGCGGACACACGCTTGCATTCTTGGAAACCTCCTTAGAGAGGAGTGAGGGGAAAGATGGAGGGAGGGTGCGAGGCGAGGAAGAGAGAATGAAAGATGAGTGCGAGGGAGATTAAGAGGGAGAGAGAGGAGGACAGAAAGCCAGAGAGAGAGAATCCCCTCCCTTCGGCAGCAGTGCTGGTGTCTCTTTCATGTCCTCCATGCTTGGATCTGAGGCCGTCTCCCCCAGCTGGGCCTGGTGTGCATGTGTGCAGCTAAGTGCTGGCTAATTTCCCCTCGGATCTCCCAGCCGTAGCCTCTGATTTCCCCCCAGCCGCTCCAAACCAACACCGCCGACACCACTGACTCCATCAAAGTGGGGATCGGCAGAGGGGAGTAGTGATGGTCAGTCAGGAACAGGTTCTATACAGTGGTAACCTACTATAAAATAGAGACTGCACAGTGTTTTGCTTCCAGAAAGCAAAAATGAGACCACCAGCCTCCTCTGGACCTTCCACAGTAAGAAATAAGAGCAATCGCTAACATTCAATATTTCTAAAGCTTTTTTTCTCACGTAGTTTGTATCATTGTCTCAGGGAACTCCAAAAACGTCAGATTAAAAAAAAAAATCCTCATAGCAGCTGAATCTGACGCTGACATTTGAGAACGCGTCATTGTGTCGTTTGAACGGCAGGTGGCGCCAAAGTGCAGTTGCATTTTCAGAAGTCGCCGCACCATTAAGGGTTTTTTTGAGTTAAGAGACAAATTGCGGGGGGTGAGGGGGGGGGGCTTTGTTGTGGTGCTCAGTTCAAAGATTTATCAATCCAGTCAGCTTCCTCTGTGAGTGCACATAAGAAGCGAAGCACTGTAATTGCTTTTTGGTTGGTGACCCTAAATTTCTCTGCATTTTAAGTAAACAAACTTCCAGCCGCAGGGAAATCTCATCCAGAGGAATCTTTCTTCGAGTGCAAAAGTAGATTGGCCCAGTGTACACGAACCGCTTCTAACCGACAAATAGTGGACGGCTTGTTTTCTGGATTACAGGTTTGACAAAATGAACAAAGTATCGCAAATGCCAAGAAGAGCACAAACAATTCTTCGCCACTACCAGGAAAGGTATCTGATTCTGCTATTATTACTATGTCTTTTATTGTGGTAGTATTATTCATGTGCGAGAGATGTACATGACTGTGCTACAAAGGGGAACTCCACCGATTCCGAAGTCCGAAAAATTGCCTCAAGTGATGTCACTTGAGCCAGCGTCGGTTGGGGCTGAAGACCACAAGCTTAACAGACCTCTGTAGCCCGCTCCTCTGCTATACTTGAGGCTAGCGGTCTCGAGGTTTGGACTGACGGTCTGTTGCTGGACCTGTAGTTCTGGCTTTGGACACTACTCCAAAATATCCCCAAATCCCTATACAGTCCAGCTGTTCTTGGTTTCTTGGGACAGACAGTGAGAACCTCTGCACATGTTACACTCCTCTGGCACGTGGTAGCGTACAGTCTCCTAGTACTTTCGACTGTATGAGATATTCTTGATGTAACCTAGTTTGCCCTGTGAGTCCTGTACCACTGCGCCCACAGTGTCTCCAAATCAAGGAAGGTCTCATGTTGACATTGATTCAACTGTCCCTTCTGTCTGTCTGCCACAGTTTACAGTTCGCATGGATCGCATGGTTGGTGGTTCGGTCAAGCGCTTTGTCCGGGTAAGGAAGAAAAGGACTATAAAAATGCAGTCCATTTACCATTTAAATGTTTCAGGATGCTAACCTCTGAAGACATGCTAGCCACACTTCACGGGGCCCTTTGGGGAATCCTGGGTCCCGTCTGGCATTCCATTGCCGTTTGACTTTCAAAATGGGCCTGGTGTGGTCTGAAAGCTTACTGCTTATAGTTCCCTCCAAGGATTATAGAACATGTCCTTAACCAACCATATGAACCAGAGTTTCACCATGAACCCGCCGATAGGTTGTAAGACTGAATTCACCCAAGGAATTAAGAGGATCTCTTCTCTTGTCTTGGGAGTCAACGCAGACATTTCATGTGTTGCGATTGACATTATAACTGTAATGCTTTTGCTTTTTGAACATATTTGATGAGTACCATGGCACGTCGTTATTTGGGCTGTACCGCACAAACTGTCGTGCAAATCGAAATATCGGTGCGTTTTCAAGAACGGAAAGGGGGCTCTGCATTATTTCCAATTTGTAGAAATGGTGAAATATTCATTATGATATGTTCCAGCATTATTTTTAGTAAAGTATCGGACTAAAATCTTTTGCTGTCTCGCAGGTTTAGATTTTGTGCTGTGAGCTCCCATCCAGGGAGGGAGCGTGTGGACACAAGGGAGGCAGGAGGACTGAAAACCCAGTCAGCACTTTTTCTTGCGTGTGTGTGTGTGTTGTTTATGCATGCATGTGTGATTCATACGTACTATATATATTTACTTATGCTTGTATTTGTTAGGAGTGTAATTCCTATATATGTCCATATTTCGTTCTCCATTGGCAAATGCACATTAGTAGACTCTCATGTAGATGTTACTGATTGCTTTATTCATTCTCCGCACATCAAACAGAATTGACACACAGTCCCTTTGTGGAAAGATGACAAGGAGATGAAGGGGGGTGGGGGGAGGGTGTAAGACAACAAATGTGAATGCTGCTTCTGGCCATGGGCAAGTTTAGAAGGAGAGCACATTCCAATGTAAAAAAAAATAAAAAATCAAAAAAATCAAAATGGCCGCCTTTCATCAATGCTTATTTCAATCTGACAACAAAAAAAAAAAGAGAAGAAGAAAGTGGTGAGACATATGTCCAAATCTGCGCTTGCAGCAAGCCTTTTGATGTGGCAGAAAATGTCCCGGGGTTGGATGACAGACAATGCGAACGCCACGCTGTGCATTCTCAAATTTGACTCTCCTGCCTGTTTGTTTTATTTTTATCTCTGTTTGAGTCAGAATATCATTTTAAGGACATCTTTCACACAAACGGGATAATGTGTAAAAATGCATCGTTTCGGGCACAGGATGTCTTGCTCATCTGTAGCCACAATAGAGTGCTTGTGCCAATCGCGGGAAGCAGGTTGAATGGTGAAATTAAACACACACACACACACTCACAAACACACACACACACACACACAAAAAATCAAATTGACAGCAGTTACAGTGAGCCACTGTTGAGTTGACTGCTAAGCCACTACATAGGCAGGCAATTACTGCAATTTATGCAAAACTGCTTCCACAAGTTAAGACTGTGGGAGCTGAATGTGTTTCGAGGACAGAAATATGCAACGTGCATTTTCTCACCCGGTAGGATCCATGTTGTCGTCCATTTAAATAAGTTTTAAATAAACATCGTTTGGCATGTGGCAGGGGTGTGTGTGTTTTTTTACATGTCTTACCCTGGTAATGATCTTTTGGCCCGTTAGATTGCGACCCCCCCCCATGTTGGGAACCACTGGTCTAAAGCATTACATTTTTTGGGGGAAAAAAATGAATGAAAGAGTATGTGATCATACCGTGTTAGACAGTTGATAATGCGCTGCTTGCTTTCATGAAAGACTGGATGTTGGTGTATGGCGCATGTCAAATTGGTTGTCCACAGATGCGTCTTTGTGCACAGAACCTGGTTGCACCTCCACACGCGGCTCGTCGATCATAGTATTTTAGGCATCAGCGTGGTTGTTTGTGGTCCCAAATGTGCTAACAATACAGTGGACACTTTGTCTGTAGCCATTTGGGTGGAGGGCAGAAAAAGGCCCTTCGTCCAATGGCCATTGGTAGTCGTAGTAGTAGCAGTAGTAGTAGTAGTAGTAGTAGTAGTAGTATCACACATACGCACAAACACACACAAAAGGTCCATTAGCAGGCTGGCCAGCTGTCAGTGTATTTGTGTTTTGTCTGCCTCCCCAGTTGCAGCCAATCACCTAGCCTCGTTTAATGCAATTAAGGAAGGACGTCAATACTGCGCTGGGATTGGTCGAGGAGAGCAGCGAGAGAGCACAGAGAATGAATTCTACCTATAGAGACAGTAATTAGCACATGCTGGCCATTAGTACACATACAGACCTATATGTACAGACACACACACACACACACACACACACAGTCGTGCTTCCATCACTTCAGAGGACATTACATTGACTTGCATTCATTTCCTCGACACTTTACCCTAACCATAACCATAACCACCACTTGCCTAAACCTAACCTTACCTTAATGTTAACCGAAACCTAACCTTACCCTAACCTGAAACCAAGTCTTCACTTGGTTTTGTCCCCAAAAGGAGGGCGAGTCCCCACAATGTCCCTGTGTAAACAGATTTGTGTCCCCACAACATGAGTAAAACACACTCACACGCAGACACACATGACCATTACACATGGGCAAGCTGCCATCTGAGGAGTGCTTGTGTTTGCCATTGCCAGAAGTGACACACACGTGCGTTTAAAAGTAGTCCCAGCAATCACTCTGTGCAGTGTGTGTGTGTGTGTTGTAGATTTATTAAAATGACTTTTAAACATGGCCCGTCTCTTCGAGGGTCCCATGAAGAAGTCCTGCAGTGAGCCTTTAAATGAAGGATCAGAGCAAACCCTTCTAAGATGCCTAACACACACATACACACAGACACTTTCCATAACCCCCCCCCCCCACACACACACATAATAATCCCTCTCACTTCTAATGGTAGCCATTTGCCATTCATTAAGATCAAAATGCTGTTTTGTGCCAGGACAAATTGCAAAGCTATTCCATTCACAGCTTGAGAAAGGCTCCACCGGGTTTCTTTGGGCGGTTTGAGCGGCCAAGCAGGGCTAGCTAATATGGCTAACAGGCTCTGAATTGTGTAGCGTGGTAAAGTGGCGGGGCAGGGAACCTGGATCGTTTTTTTTACATTTTTTTATTTATTATTTTTTATGTTCCCTGTGTGTCTTTAGTACGGGAATTCAATGTCATCTTTCTGTTGTGGCAAATTCTTTCAATTTCCCTCATGGCAAAATGGTGGCTGGTGTGAGGGTTCTTCCAGCTGCAAGTATTTATGAGAGAGTGGACAAAGTTGAAAACATTCAACAGAAGGCACCTTTTAAAATTACAAAAAAAGTTATCTTCCTTGAGCAACTAAACTCAAGGCAAACCCGAACCTCATGTCCTCTCCCATTACTTTGTATGGATCCCCATAACGTATGTGCATAGAGAGGGATACTATAGTTGCAGATGACACAGGAAGGAAGTGCTGCGACATCGGACCAAAAACAGCCCTGCGTTAAAACAACTCAAGGGTGGTTTTTTGTACCAGCGCACTCTGCGTTGGCACCCCCACATTTCTGTCCGGACAAGATCCAAGGCCGAACATGACCGCGCCAAAGATGCGCGTCTGACTACTTTAGGGTACGCCACTGCCCTGCCTTCCAGTGTCGATGCTACAGAAAAAGCAGCAAGCACTGCGAGTCGCATTCAGCCCCAAAAATTTGACATCCTAGGCGCTGCACCTCGTCTGATTGTACGCCGTATCTGCGGTGTACTGCACGAGTCCAGTGCAGGGTTTGCTGCTCCACGTCAGCCTCCAAGGTGCTGTATTGGACTGAGATCCGTTGACCACGGAGACCATGAACTGTCGGGTCCCTGAAACCTGCTCGAGATGGCGTGTGTTTCGTGACATGGCATGCTATCCTGCTGGAAGTATAGCCGTAAGGCGTTGGGTAGACTGTGGCCATTAAGGGATGCACACGGTCGGTAACAATATTTTAAGCTCTATGACTTGATGGCTCTTACCAAAATCCACCTTGGGTGTCGTAATTAAACTTCTCACCTTAGTGCACCCAGTCTTTATAACTTTTACTTCTTATCAAAGGACCAGATATTTTCAAACGCAGTTGTTCATCTTTTGTACCGGTGGTTCATTCGGGAGCGCTTCATGCCCGTCCAAGTCGTAGAAGTTCTCCAACTGTTAGACGCCCAACGTTGGGCCTCATGCGAGGACCACTAGAATGAAGTGATTTGCTCTTATGAGTGGCACATACGAGCAACCTTAGAGAGCTTATGACATTCACCAATTTTCTCGTACACGGACCACTCGCACTCTGGTATGGGTGGTCCATGTGCCGAAACACTTGTTTTATTTAAGAATCACACTGCCTCCATCTGAATTTTATTTGGGGTTTACATACGACACCAAAATGAATGGAAATGTTAAAGTGTACAACTGAGTCAAACTTGATGCAAAATGAATATTCTGTTCATCATATCGCCATCTTCCATAGCTTGCCAATTTACCGAGAGGTACTATAGATTTTATGTTTTTTAATTTTTTTTTTATTATTGTTATATTTCGGCACAGGAACTCATACGGTTCAGCTGTCGCGAGGAAAAATGCTCACTCTGACAGCTGCCTCGGGGTCTTCATGCAGGTCTCTGTCCAGTATCATCATCCGCTACACCCGACAGCGTAATATGTGCATCTTCTCTCGTCTCATGTCTCCACGACTCCCGCATCCTCGTCCTAGACAGACGCTTTTAGCATCCAACTTCACGTAGCCCAAACCATTCCCTCTTTACTTATCTGAGTACAGCGCCGCTTTGATGTCACGTTGACGGCAACTGTACTATTTATATTTTCTTATTCCTTCGGGTCTGCTAATACCACTGTAGACATGTGTAGCATGTTTTCGTCCTTGACAGCAGGACTTGAGGATCTGCGGTTATGAAGTTCTCCTTTTGACAGTGTTCGTGAAGGGCAGTTGCCCACAAACAGAGCGGAGCCTTAAAAATATGGCAACTTTTTAGGGCCTCATCGACAGGTGGCATTCACCAAGTCGAAACGGGCGATTTTGGGACAAGTCCGAAAAGGCGAAGGCTCTTGCGTTAGGCCAAGTGTCGACTGACAAGAAATGAATGAGATTCTTACTTGCGGAAGCGTCTGAAATGACTCAGTTTTGCACCAAATGGTGGTACGTCATTGTCAGTGTGCATGCAAATGTTGCCTCCGGGTGCCTCTCCAGTGATTTTATTTGCCTCTCTCGGAATCTGACGCCATCATTTCAGTCTATTCATCAGGTCGTGTAACATAAGTTCCCAAATATGACTAATTTCACCCCCTGTGCAAGACACATAAGTAACAGAAGAACAAATTCAATCAGTTGCTTCGTTACTGTCTGCAGCCTCTCTGCATGTTCCCACATTTCCATTCTTCATGTATGTGTGTGTGTGTGTGTGTGTGTTTTTTTTCCTGTTTTTTTGTTTTTATCCACGTGAGTGTGATCTTAAAACTATAACACTGTTTGCATTCATGCGCACTGAGCCAGTGTGTATGCATGGTCTGTGTGTGTGTGTGTGTGTGTGTGTGTGTGTGTGTGTGTGTGTGTGTGTGCGGTGCAGGTGGGTGAGCGGGTGGTAATTAACAATGACATCTCCTGAGCCAGGTCTAATCAGTGCTCTCTTCTCCTCACATGCTATATTTATCTCTCCTCTCCATCCTTCTATCATAGTCATTATCACTTCATCTCTGTCTTTATTTACCTCCTTAACCCCCCCCTCCCCCCCCTCTCTCTCTCTCTTGCGCCATCCCTTTCTTTCTTTTTTCGCTTGCTTCTCCGGAAAGATATGATTAGAAACGGATAATACGTACAACAGATGTTCAAACTTATAGTAGCTTGTGTAGAAATATAGTTATTCTCTTCTTTTATTCCTCAGAGAGGGGCAGATGAATGAGATTGATGGTTTAATCAGGTTGCGGAAAGCTTTGTTAATTGGAAAATTATGTGTAATTAGAATAAAAAGGATATATATTTGACTGTATATGGTTTATGTGTGAGTGCTCCGGGTTAATTAGCATTTGATTAGCATTAAAATCCTCTCCTTTTGCAAGTGTGTGTGTGTGTGTGTGTGAAGATTGCATCGATCCTCACGTCTTGGATGGATTCCGTGATGGTTGACGGGATTACCCAAGTCTGTTTGTCCCTAGTCTTTTAATTACCCACGAATCCAACACCACGCACGCATGTTCATATAAATGATGATGAGGAGGAGGAGGAGGAGGAGGATGATGAAAACATAGCAGACTTAGATAATAACACTATTACAAATCAATCGTGGCCAAGCAAATCATGAAATTATAGTGGCTGATCTCTTGTGTGTGTGTGTGTGTGTGTGTGTGTGTTTGACCTCTAGTTCTACTCACTGGCCAGCAGAAGGCAGGGTTGTAGCATCCTTTGTATCTAACCCCCCCCCCCCCCCACACACACACACACACACACACCCACACACATACACAAACCCCGAACCCACACAAAGGCCCCTACGTGTATTATGTGTGCAAGAGGAAGGCAAGGGAGGGAAGAGTGTGTGTGCATATGCACTTGTGTGCGCATCTGTGTGTGTGTGTGTGTGTGTGTGTGTCTGGCAGTGATGGGGGAACATGATAACCTTGTCTTAGTGCAGGTCTAGGGGGGTGAGCAGAGTGGAGCATGAAGTTTCAGCCCTGCCAAATCCTGCTTTTTAACTGGCCTCAGAAACACACACACACACACACACACACACACACACACACACACACACACACACACACACAATAAGGCCCCAGACACTGAGAAGCATGCAGCCAGGTCCAAATGTGTGTGTGGGCATTGGGCCAAAGTGTGTATGTGTGTGTGTGCCTTGATGGAAAGCCAAAGAGGGATAGGTATAGAGGTTACAGAGGTAAACAAAGAGGAAGAGGAACTTGACGAGTACATGAGGTTGCTTAGAGGGTCAGTTTTTACAAATTTTTTTCAAAAATCGCAAAAAGAAAAAGAGAGGTCAATCGAGGCTAAGCTAAAACGAAGACGGAGCGAGAGCGAGAGGTAAAGCGAGAGACAAAAGTTGGAGTGTGTGTGTGTGTGTGTGTGTGAGAGACAGAGGCAAGAGTGATGAGGGAGGAGAGAAGAAAAAGAGTTTGTAAAAGAGAAAGGGGGGGGTAAGTGAAAGAAACAAGTGAGGAGGACACAGTCTGTGTGTGTGTGAGCCAGAGAAAGAGAGTGTGGAAAGACGGAGAGAGTGTGTGTGACATGAAGGAGGAGGGAGAGGAGAGAGAGCGTGATCGTAGGAGAGGAAGAGGGAAGAAGAATGTGAGTCGGTGTAAAAAAAAAAAGAAAGAGGGAGGGAGGGAGGAGGAGGAGGAGGAGGAGGAGGGAGAGGGAGGTTAAGCGAGAGACAAAACTGAGAGGAAGAATGTGTGTGAGATTGTAAGTGAAAATGAGAGAGGGAGGGGAGGGAGGAGGTGGTGGAGGTGGTGCTGGGGGGGGCATTCGAGTACAGGAAAGCGTCCCCCAGCGCCCACCTGTCTGGCTGTAATGGGAGCCAAATGTTGAGAGGCCTGGAACTTACATCTCTGGCTTCCAGCAGCCGGGAGAGTCCGAGTCCTGGACTCCAAAACGACTCCCGCTTCCATTTGCACTTCCTGCTCGCTCCCACCGGCTCGGGTCAGATAATACTCAGGACGCCCCCCCCCCCCCCCCACCTCGCTTTCGTTGTCTGTGAGAGGTTGAGGACGGTTGTGAATTTCAATAAGGTCCCCTGCATGGGTTTTTGCAGTGGACCATTGCATAATTGTCCTGTTTTTAAATCTTGGTCGTAGCGATTTGCGTCAAGACCGGCCGAACTACTCGGGAGTCATAACTCGGTCAAACATGAACACAGACATGATACACATGCACATATTTTTAGATTCAGTGTGACCCCGCCCATCGTGAACAATCATCCATGAAGCCACTTGGAAATCATAGAGTCAAAAGCAGTGTGTCAAAAAGACACTCCGTCCAATGCCAGAACTTGCTTGAGAATCATCACGTTTTTAAGTTTTCATCGGCATCAAAGTGATCCAGTCATAGAGTTCAATACGTCCGTGGTGCACATCATGAACGGGAACTGCTAGTAGCCAATTCGGCATACTTTTAATGGTGCTAGTTTGCCAGAATGTAAACGTATATGGGCTTAAGTTGCAACCCACAGCATAACCCAGCAATACATTATACTTCCTGTTTACCCCCAAATCATTACGTTTTGATAATGCATTTAAAATGGGGATTTGGCTGCGTTTACTTTGGTCTAGTGCCGTCTACATCCTCCACCTCCAGTGCCCCGGTCACTTCCTGATTACGCACCACTCTGTATGCAGTACATGCAGATCGTGAAATGGAATCAAATGGCACATTTGCACATCAGACAACATTGTTCCGATGTCAATTCCGTCGTCTGGAACTTTCAAAGTTGCAAGGCTCACATCCAAACAAATTCTAATTTTAATCAAAATGCAGAACATCATCAACATTTTCCCGCCAAATGTCATTTCGTTTAAATTTCAAATCTATAACCTCTTGAAAGAAACATAGCATATTTGTAAGATTTGTAAAATAAATCAATGCCTCTTTTATATATATATATATATATTTTTTTTTTTTTTCTTTCTGAAATTTATGAAGAAGTGTTCTTCAAAAGCCACAGTTCACCGTATTTCTATCTCCACACACCCCCACGCCCGCCGCTTATGTGACACATTAACCAGAGGGAGATCACAACATTTACTCCTCCCTGCGCCCCGATTCCTAAGACTTTTCATTCCTCCGGTTTCTTCCTCCCGTGCAGTTTCACAACAAACCCGTCTGAGAGTCGAGTCGTGACACCTGGAAACCCAGTCGATCTGGGCTCGAAGACAACGCCACTCGACTCAAGGTGATTCTTCTATTTTTAGCTGGGAGCTCTGCGCCTCACCTCGCAGTGAACCAGGCAGCGTCAGATCTGCCGCGAACTTTCCTCGAATTATTATTATTATTTTTTTTTTATTGCAAGTGCCCCCCCCCCCCATTCTTTAAACCCACTGGCATTTGATCGCGACAAGCGTAAGAGACCGTCCCGCTGCAAATGATCAGACATTCTTATGAGTAATTGAGTATTCAAAGCGTAAAAAGAAGAAAAAAAAAGAAAAAAAGAATGGAGTCATAAAACTAGATATGATATTTATTTGATATGGAAATGTTTATACATATGCATCGCAGCTCATTAATTATTCATATTGTCTTGTTTTTTTTCCCACTTGTCTGTGATATACATTATGTATTCTCTTCTTCCGACAGACACGTCTTTTGAAATGGGAAGAAGAAAGAGGTAAAAAGGAAAGGAAAAAAAAAAAAAAAAAAAAAAGAGGGAAGGATCAGTTGGTGTCTCTCACTTTGACTACAAAAGAGTGAAAGAGGAAAAACTTCATTATATGGGCGAGTGACAGAAAATGTGAAACACGGCGACGGAGAGAGGCGGCACAATGAGGAGCTTTTTCTGTCTTTCTTTTCTGTTTCTTTTTTTTTTTTTTCTTTTTGTCGCCCACCTCCGTTTCATGTCTGCGCCGCTGCAAAAACAAAGAAGCCATCTCTGTGGACCGTACTCTCCATAACACACACACACACACACACACACACTGACCCTCATATCTCATAAACAATGCCACCAACCATCAGCTGTCATTTTTATTCAGCGTCTTGCTCGCTCCATAATCACCGGCACTGACGGCGTGCTGCCACCATGCTGCTGCAGTGCTATAGGCACAGAAACAGGAAGTTAATGGGAATCATTGTTCTCTCGATATTTATTTGCATTTGGCAATAATTCATCTTTTGTGGGGGTTTTTTTTTTGTAAATTAATGATTAAAAAAAGAAAAAAAAAAAAGGGACTCCTGGACGCTTGATGTCACATTTAACGTGTATTTTACACATGGACTGACATCCATTACTGGCTGTTTTCCAAAATAAGTCAAACTAAACAAAGATAACGTCTTCATACCTTCTTTTTTTTTTTTTTAATGACCCATGAATACAGCAACGGCCATATCGGCGACGGTGAAAACAGAGAGGAGGATGCATGCTAATGCGTCCTCCACGACAATCACAGCGTTTGGTGGAATGTGATCGCGCGCATTTGCTCAAGTGCGGCATTTGCGTATAGCTTCGAGAGGCTTGTACCTCACTGGAGTGTTTCTGTTTCACGCAAACTTCCACGTTCCCTCTGCTCCGCGACATCTTCGCACCGTAGTTACAGGGACGGTTGAACACCCTGACTCGCTGCAACAGTAGAAGTGCTGCTTACACACCAATGCGTAGGTATCAATCAACAAGCCAGCAGTGCGTAATGATATAGCACTCAAACGACATATATATTTTTGCTCTGCCTGATGAGTACTTTTGATACTCAAAGTACGTTTGGCGTGTTTTAGTAACCGGGTTGCATTTTAAATGCAGGACGTGTGAATGCGTCTTCCACCACAGGCACACAGGGCGTGACGCTCGCTTTACTTTGAAGGAGTCTAAATTTGTTCTCATTATCGCAGCGAAACGAGCGAAAAAAACAGCGTCGAGGGCCGGTAATCCCACTAAGGTCATTTTGGATCGAGGGGGTCGGATGTAACATCACACAAATGGGCGGTTGCGCCGAGGCGGTGCGGCTGCAGGCCAAGAACTCCAGCAGCATTGCATCGCATCGCATTGCATTGCATCGCCACGGCTCTCAGCTGCTTCGAACGCCTCAGCCACTGTATACATGTCTTTGTTTTGCATCTGTAAACAAGGACCCCCCCGCATCTGCAGTCGTGAAAGTTGTCAGTTCAGGCTGCTGCTTTCTGCATAAACGCACCATGCGGCTGTGGTTTACCAGTTGAGGTCAGTGTGGGGTGACGTGTACGGGGGTTGTTTTGACTGGCTGCTGTCTTTTGTGTGTGTGTGTGTGTGTGTGTGTCCCCTATATTTTTGATGGTAGGCTGCCATGCTGGTGTTATCAGGTCCCATTGGGAAATGTTTTCAACATCAGTCAGTGTGTGTGTGTGTGTGTGTGTGTGTGGCTGTGTATTTGTGTGTTTCTGTTTCTGTATGCGGGAATGTGTGTGTGTGTGTGTGTGTGTGTGTGTATGTGTGTACCAACAGCACAGTAATCTGTAGGCGGGTCATCATTCTTAATGCAGCCTGTGTCATCAGTTCCCGTGACAACAGAGGGAATGATGCGACCGATACATATGAAACAGGGTGCCATGCATAAACATGGGGGCCGCGGGAGGAGGAGGGCGAGGGCAGCACAGGGGCGAGGTTATATGGGGGATGTGTGTGTGTGTGTGTGTGTGTGTGTGTGTGTGTGTGTGTGTGTGTGAGAGAGAGAGAGAGAGAGACAGAGAGACAGAGAGAGAGGGAGCTACCCTACCTGGACCGCTTTCTATTCCTGTTTATTATTCATGAACCCCCCTCAGTGTGCTGTCACTAGCCCCTCCCCCTGACGTGTGAGTTTGTGTGTGTGTGAGAGAGATGGATGGTGACAACGTCAACGGATGGTAGATCTGGATTAAGATCAAACAAACACAGCTCAACGTCACACTTCGTCAGGTTCAGTGGACGCGTTCGACCACACACACACACACACACACACACACATACACACACATGTTCTTACATATATGAACGCAAAGTTCTAAATCAGGGGTGCACACACTTTTTCAGCATGCGAGCTAGTCAAAATGATCGACCTACTATAAAAATGCAAAACATATATTTATTTATAAATATATTGTGTATTCTTTATATGTACCATATATGTTGGTGGACCTTGCATAACTGCATGAACCCATATTGCACAATATAACTCTGTACATTTTTTGTCATTACCTTACTGACAATGACTTGCACTGAATGGAATCAGCCAGGGATGCATTTTGCCGCACTTGGCGCGCTTGTACGCGCATGCGTGGTGACCCATGTGTCAGAAAAGATCAGATGTCAGACTGGCTGCCCTGTATGTCAATCAAGTGACAAATTTCATAGTGAGGATGGATGATAGGCTGACGTCTATTTTTTTAATGTCATGCGATCTGCCCACACTAACTTTGCGATTGTCCGGTAGATCGCGATCGACGTATTGGGCACCCCTGCTCTAAATAGTAAATCTATAACCATACTTCGCCTTTTCTGCAAAGTAACTATAACTGTGTTGTAAATGTAGGGGAGTCCCAGGTACTAACTTACCCCTTAAATGTAATGAAACCGCATTATAAAGTAAGAAAGTACCTCAACATTGCACTAAAGTACAGTACTCGAGTACTTTTACTTTCCACCATTGCCTGAGAAACACAAAAATACAATTACACCATTAACACTATTCAATTATATATGAAAATAAAGACATTGGGCCATATATATATACAGTGCTTAACAAATGTATTAGACCCCCACCCAGTGTAAGGTGTTTGCCACCGCTGCCCTAAATGAACAGTGTTGCTGATGACCAAAATATTTGATGTGTCTGTAATGGTTAATCCGCCAGTATGTGCAAGCCAAGCTCTTTAATCAAAATGATATCTTTAATGCTAAAATATAATTATTGTTGTTATCCATGAATTCTCAAATTGACTGTTTTACAAAAAAGCAGAAAAAAATAGTAAAGCACATTCTTATTTTTTGATTGAGATGCCAAATTCCAGTTATTTACTTGCATTCCTGAACAGAAACATTTGTTTTGTGGTTGCGAGAATGCAAGCTGTTATCAGGGCCGAAGGAGGTCATACAGAATATTAATATATGTGAATAAGGGCTATTTAGTTGTTCCAGTTTGTTATTTGCCTAATAAATAACAATACAAGTTTTAGTTTGAAACAAGTTTTTGACAGATTTCTAAAATATTTGTGTTTTCTCATTTTTAGGACAGGTGGTCTAATAAATTTGTTAAGCACTGTACATATATATATATATATATGTATATATATATATATGTATATATATATATATATACATTCATCCCCAACCCTCTGATTGGTGGAGTGGAGCTTGTTGGGTCCTTATGCAGCCTGAGTGGCAGATCCAAAAGACATTACTCAGGGCTGAAAAAACACTATGGCAACGTCCACTGCATGATGCTTGTGAAAAAAACTGGATCTTTATTTGTATTTTTTTTTTTTTATTCCACCCCCCCACACCTAAGGCTTTGTGTGTCTATCTATGGTCTGTGTCGTGTGTGTGTGTGTGTGTGTGTGAGTGTGTGTGTGTGTGTGTGTGTGTGTGCATGTGAACTTGTGTTTGTAACAATGTGTGCTCAGTATTTACAGGTAGGTTGTCAAAGGGGGACACTGGGTCTTTATTTGTTCACACACACACACACACACACACACACACACACACACACACACTTAGGGAGTGAAGGCAGCTATGGCCTCCTCGCTCCACACACAGCATTCCAAAGGGAGATGTTTTCAATTCATTCATTATAGAGGGGTCGCGCAGGGTCAAGTTCAATGCCAGGGAAAAAAAAAAAAAAAGAGCGGCTACACAGAGGGGAGAGCCACCCACTCACCCACACACGCACCTACACACACACACCTAAACACACACATACACACACACATGCACTCCCATGCAGCGAGCACAGCACGAGTAGAATTACTGCCAGCAAAAGCTTGGGATTTTGGGTAAATACACCAAAATTAGCCTCATTGTGTTGTTTGCGTTTCAGCAGAAGAGAGAGAGAGAGAGAGAGAGAGAGAGAGAGAGAGGATAAGAACGAGAGACGGTGGAAATGAAAGGATCAAAGCAAATGGATGGGGTGGATGGATGGCAGAGGTCGGGGAGGGGCATCGGTTCGGTGGCGAGAGGAAACTAGCTGGGCAGTAAACATGATGTCGGGGTGGGGGTGGGGTGGGGGGGGGGTAATGATGTCATTAGTATGCACACAGCCTCTCCGTCTAATACACACCCAAACACACACTCGTCCATCTCTCTTTCGAATTGCCATTCTATCTCTTCTTCCTGTCTTTTTTTTTTTTTTTTTTTCTTTCTTCCCCTCCCTCTGAGAGTTGCAGACTTTATTCAGATAAAGAGACTCGGGGAGTGAGAAGTGTGTGTGTGTTATGGGCTTGGATGAAATGCACATCAGCAAATGGAACGCGACTGTTGCGTCCGATGGCGGCGACGTGGAGAAGGCAATCTGGCCTGTTGCTGTGAACCTGAGAGGGTACAAAAAAAAAAGAGAGATGAGTTCATCAACAACATCACTTTGTCTACATCTCTGTTAGTGAAGTATTACTGGAGAGAGAGAGAGAGCAGAGGTGACAGGAAGTATAAATTAAATAGGTCGCAGCCTCTCGGCGTCCTATTAAAGGGCCCCGTGAGTTGCGTCTCGGCACGCACAAACAAAGAGCACACGTTTGACCGAGTTCCACGGGAACGAATCGCTGCAGTTTTGCCAGTGCAGTCGCCATGCAGCACGCAAAGCTGCCACAGGAAAGGTGAGCAGCCTGCCCAGGCCAGTGCAAAATAACTTCAGGTGCAGCGAGGGAGAGCGGATTGCTGGTAGTATCTGACGTACCAACAGCAGGGTAGATGGGCGGATACACATGGATTAAACCCAACTTCAGCCTCGAATTGGTCGCCCCTGGTAGCCCGTTCCAAGCTCCGATTTCTCCCAAAGGTCTGTCACACGCAGAAGTGAGTTTGTTTTAATATTACTGGCGCATTAGTTTCCACGGTGCTGCTAAAACTGTAGTCTTGTCGGAGTGCTGCGATGTGAAACTCAACTCTGCTGCGGAACGGACGCACCAGACTGAGCGGCTCTTTTCTCACTTTCCGGGGGTTCCGCGAGCCAGCGTGAGCGTTAAAAAGTCGCAGGTTCTGGAAGGCTTATCAAAACCTGTAGTGTGAGTGAATAAGAACACATAGCGTCTGCCCAACTTAAGGTGTCAAAATGACTTGGAAATGCTTGGAAATAGGCCTAAAGGAGCACCATAATGTCATCAATCATTTCACATGCAGGCCATTAAGTAATTAACAGGGATGGTCAAATCATTTGACATTGTAAATCTTTAATATTGCATTCATCTAGTTAATCGTGACACATTGCTCGACTGTACATTGTAAGTTAGCCGTGTTTTAATCGAAGGCGTTGGTCATAGAAAAGCTGATTTCTGTTGTCTTGACAGCTGTTTCTCTGATGTCTCTTGACCACCGTTGTTTTTAAAATGCCGGCAACAGAAGGCTCTTGAGAGTTTTTTTGTTTTTTTTTCTGGGAATCAAACATGCAAGGCAGGTCTCTATTAAACAGGATTAATAAATAAAAAGGGGAACACAATGGTTAGGCTCTTCGAAAGTGCCCCCGACAAATATCCTGGGAGGGGATTCATGCATGAGTCCACTGCTAAGGAGTGAGTCAAAATGCGCTTTACTCAGCCTCTGTCTGCTTTTCCAGATAGTTAATGGTCCATTTCCCTGCTCACTGCGGCACCATCTTCATCAAGAGACAGAAAGAGACGGAGAGAAAAAAAAAACAAAAAAAAAACAGGAGTAATTAAAATGTCTTAACTTGTAGCTTAATTACGAGCCAGCCACTGAATCTCTTTGTCAGTGCAACTCCTTTCTCCCGGTTCCCCCGTTTGCATAAAACAATAAAACCTCCTGTTGGAAAAAAAAAAAGAATGTAATTTGCTCTTTGTTAAGATTAGATTCTGCCTTTTTATTTTATTTCTTTCTTCTTCTTGTCCAAGTTGAAACGTTAAATCGAATCAAAGAAGAACAACGTGTCTCTCCTTTCTCTTCCCCCTCTTTTCCTTCCGAAACCACCCTCCCCTCCTCGAGATTCCCCCCATACTGTAGCCATGGAAATGGGACTTTGGGGATGAAAGGAAACCATAATTTTGTGGCGGGATTAATTTGGAGACATGAGCGATGCCAAATGAAATCCCTGTCAAAACCTCTGCTGATTCTTTTCATCGCCTGCAGATCCCTGAGAAATCTGTTCCCCATGGCGTTTATGATTTGACAGTCCAGTAGTTTTGGACTTAGTTCCCCCCTGATACCTCTGACATGTTGACATTAAGTGGTTTCCGAGACAGGCAGCACCCATATTTCAATCACCATTAAGCAGAGGATATTTGGCGTTAGTTTGGATGGAGAGAAGCGCCGGTGACAAACAGACATTCACAGATACAACGGCAGGCAAACAACTGTAATTACATTACAGGGTGAGCGGCAGCCATTTCCTGGGAGTGCGGGGAGGTAAATATAGTCCACATCTGACCCTTAGATCTATCACAAAACACGGGACTGATTGTTTACAGGTGTCCTTGTCGGATGTCCTTTTCAGTATATCAGCCCCGTCAGTCCTGTCAGCCGGAAGAACTTTGTACTTTCTCGCCACTTTTTACTTTGACATAACCTAAAGGCAGAGCACCCCACTGCAAGGGGGGGTATTGTCATCAAAAATGTCGCCTATACGCCGTCTGCTTGGCACTTTTTCAATTCAGTTAATCATTGAAATCACCTGCGCCACTTTACTCCCATTGTTGGTTCCTTGGGTCATTTTTCTACATAAAGATTTGTATACGTGGAGGTCACATGAGTCGAAACAGTTATTGGACCAAAAATGCAAAATAAAACGGGAACGACTTTTCTATATTTCTCAATATTTCACTCATTATACCTCAAAAATAGTGGCCCAAAGCCCCAGGATGAATTGCGTCATGTTTGTGAGAGAGGTCAAGAGAGTCAAAATGGCCACCAGCTGTGTCACATTCCCAGTAAAACACACAACGGTTGTTTCCACTGCCACTAATGGAGAAGTCAGGATGTAAAGAACCCCATTCATTCTTTGCCCTTTGTTTGTTCCCTGTAAAGATCCTTTTGAATAGGTTAGTGTGATCGATGTAATGGGGAACCAGTGAAAGGGGGGGGGGGGGCTTTCTCACATCTGGGACCCGGTCCCGGATCAGAGTACACTTGATCCACAAGTGAACACTGTGCACCGCACCCGTTCCCGGGTCCACTTGAAAAGGTGGTCTCAAGTACAGTTCACGTGCACTCGGGTGCGAAAACTACTTTAGCCTTCACACTAATGTCATGCAGAAAATATTCATGGAAGCATAAAGTAGGTGCTTTTGGGGATTTCTGACCACGTCAAGATTGTGAACATTTGTGAAAATGCCACACGTTTGCTCTTTCCAGCTTCTTAAGCAAACATGCAATTTGAAAAACAGAAACAGACAGAAAATCATGCATTTGTTTGGATTCGGACTGATTGTTGGACAAGTGAAGACATTTGAAGATGTGAGATGACGGTGAAGGTTAGATGATCAATAAAAAAACACATTGTTAATGAAAATAACTGTCGGAGGTGGCTCGGATGTGCTGTTTGATGCAACTTTGTGGACATTTATGGAACAAAAAGATGCCAGCAACTTAGTGTGAAGTGTTCGCATCATCGACATGAACGTGTTTGTGTGGCACCCGTAACAGAGTCCAGGGCCTCAGGTCTTCCAGGGGCTCATTGTTATCTCCAGGTCCATCCTGCCAGTTTGTGGTTCGTCTCAGTAGAAATGTGCCGTACTACAAAAAAAGAAAAAAAAAAAAAGAAAATGTTGCAAGAAGATGAAATGAAGGCAGTTTTTCCAACTGGGCAATTTTCATTCCACCTCCCCTGCTCATCCCTAACCAAGCCCTCGACGCCCACAAATCGCACCTTGCATGAACGTGTCCACCTTCTTGTTTGTGTACGCGGGAGAATTAGCATGATTATCCCTGCTCGCGAAATTCAACCTGCACACACACACACACACACACACACACACACATGCACCCACACAAAGGAAACCCAAACACAGCAACCCACATCAACTGGGACTTTATGAATCTCATATCTTCCGGATATACCTGCGTACTACATGGCTTACCGCCTATCCACCTGAAATCCAACCAAACAAAGAAATATATTCCCTCAGTAGAACCCTCTCTTACCAGAGGCTTTGCAACCACCAGCTGAGCTCCATTTAAGCAAACTTCCAATGTGAGAGCCCGCATTGAATTTGAGACCTGGAGAAAACGGATCTAACGACCAGTCGGGGGAAGCCATCACTGTTAGAACTTTATGTGGTGTTTAAGTGGCTGTGTGTGGATTCTGTTGTGAGGCTTTCTCTTTTTTTTTATCCCCTGGGTCTCCGCTGTCTTGTCCAGCTGTGCTTTGCTGCCAGAAGACAGTTCTTCAGTGAGGTGAGAGTTTCTGCTGCGCAGGGGAGAAAGTTACATGCAGAAAACTTCCATGGAGAGTCGGCGAGAGAGAGAGAGAGAGAGAGAGAGAGAGAGAGTGGAGAATGAAGGGTGAGGGCTGTGGAAGATGGGGAGAGTGAGGTCAGCCGACTGCTCACCAACTCCTGCAGTGTCTGGCAAGTTGCAGGCTTTCCGCGAGATCAGAGGAGCGTTTTTTTTTTCCTGAAACGCTGTCGCCTTAGCCATCCCTAAACTGACATCCAGCCCTCCTTTACACCCCCCCCCCCCCCCACCCCCCCCAACACAGATTAAAGATTTGCCTGTCAAGGGTGCGCCGCCGCCGCTATACAAGCCCGACAACTTCCTTCTGATTTAACTTTCATACCTTTTTTACGAACCTGCTGCGATACATTATGGATGATGCAGAAGGTCAGGACAAGATCACAAACAGGAAAACCACTGCCCACAAACTCATGTCACCCCACCCCACCACCACCACCAAAACACACTACACACTACATACAGATGGCAGGTTTGGTCCATGTCTTCCGTTGCACGAACCAGAGTTTTCAACTGGACTTGTTTTTGTTCTGCGAGTGAACCCTGTCCATTGGTACAGAGTTGGTAGGGTGAAGGGGGCTGTCCCTTTGAAATGATAAGTAGAGTCTTCCTACACTGAGGGACTGTCATTGAAGTCTTTGTTTGCCCATCGGTGGCTCGGAGGCGTCTGTGAACTTGAGGGTCGGCGCGGAATAGAAATGACCATGTAACCTACTTCGAGGTCACCTAATGAAGGAAAATGTATTCATATATTTTCCTGGTTGTATTAGTTCGCGCAATATGCTTCCCTTTGAAGCCCAAGGTTGCAGGTTCATTTTTGAAGTGGTTTTCAATCATCCCTTGGCATTGAAGTTTCTTTTGTGCTTGGAATCTGGGCTTCACAGGGCTACAGGTCCTGTTCATCCTCGGAATATCTACATACCCACGAGATAGCCCATGAGTTTTTTTTAGTTTTTTTTTGTTTTAATTGTACTGTATGTCACAGAAGAGTGAGTTTTGAGGAATTGAAATACCCAGATGTACGCGAGACCAGTCGGGGGAAGAGAAAGCCCCACAAACTCACAGACAAGTGAGTATTGAGGACAGGATGCATCTGTGCGAGTCTCTCTCTCTCTTTTTCTGTCCGACTGTCCATCCCTCGGGCTGCTGCGGTTCGTCCAAACCTGCTGTGGCACAGTTGTCTCAAGCAATTTTCCCCCCTCCATCGTCACCTGTATTAAACACTCTCACACACCCCATCCCCGCTGACATACTCCCCAACCACCCCGCCCCCCCCCCCAGCTACCTCGCCACATCCCAGACCCATTTCCCCCACATTTTGTCGTGGCTCTTCCTAGCTGGACCCCCCAGTCGGATTCACAGCGGGGGCCCCTCCAGCCCATCAGAGAAGTAATTCACACTCTGCCTCATTTGAGTTATTTACTCTATTACCACCCTGGCTGGCCCATTCCTCGTAGCTACCCACTGAGACCTGGGTACCCGGGCTTTCAGCAGGACTGGCAATGCCCTCCAACAGACCCCCCTCCACCCCCACCCCCCCCCTCCCTTTCTCTACCGCATTATGACGGGTGCTGCCACCTCAATCTGCAGCTGGCACAGTATGGGGGGGTTGGGGCCGAGATGAGTGTGGAGATTGCTCAGCTAGCTTGGAGTAGAGAGGTGTGGATGATACGCCGGTGTGTGTTCTTGTGCATGTGTGTGTGTGTCAGGCACGTCCTCTCCCCATTGGTAGTCCTCTGTAAGTCATTATCACACCCAAAGCCTGTGCTTCTCTCAGATGACTTGATAGATTTACATGACTCCGTCTGGGGACCTGTGAAAAAGACAGGGTCCAGCGCGGAGATGAGAGAGAAGGCCCGCACCATCATCCTCTCCAAAATAAGAAGAGGGACCGCACAGTCACACCTTAATAAATAAAATGTCCTCTTTTTTTTTTTTTTGGCGGGGGGTGGATGGCGCTCCTCGTACTTCACACAATAGGAACAAGCCTCCATCTCTCCCATTGTAGAGTCGAAATAGCCCTTCTCATCAAAAGAGCCCCTCGAGCCCAAGAAATGAGTGATTTCGCCCATCTTCTTCATCTCATTTCAATCTCAAATCATGTCACTTTCTCTCACATCTTACTATTCAGTATTATCCTGGCTTTTATGGATTTCCCTGACTGTGATACATTGTCTTCGGTGTCTGACAGGGTCCCAGTGAAAGGCACACAGCCAGTTGGTGAGACTATTTGTGGTGCTATTGTGGTTCTGTCGCAGGTAGTCGGGGGAGCTCCGAGCTGTTGTTTGCAGGGGCCGTCCGGCGTTCACATTTCTGGGGACAAGAAGTAATTTGCAGTCTATGAGTTGAAGTACCTTTCGACCTTTGTCCAACTACAAGCATCAAGATAACTTTCAGATTTGCATGCTGCCGGGACCCGATCGTGACGCCGAAGTCAAGCAGGCCTGCCGCTCTTCTCACAGATGCAATATACAAAATAAGATGCAACTGACTGCCCCCAGCTTCATCACACGGAGGCGTGGGACAAAGACAAGGGGATGTGTCTGGTGTGTAATGTCATATCACTGGCCCTGGTCAGTGTGTGCCTTGGTGAAAACTGACCGTTTCCCCATTAGCATTAGGTACACATCTGGAGAACGAGTCTCAAATCGGGTAACTCAAAGTTTGAGTCGCCTGACTGGCAGGTCAGAGACATGAGGAAGAGGAGAAGGGCCCACAGAGGAAGGCGAAATTAGCATAAGAGGGGTCTAGCTTAACTACACACTATGACTAGAGCTGTAGAAAGACATTTTTCAGACTAACAAGTCACTCACATTACTTAAATAGTAAGTAGCCCCTGTTTTAGGCTACTCATAGTTTATAGGGGCACTTTCCTGTGGCTCAGAGCTCTAATGAAAGACCCCAATGAGTTGCATTATGGGAAATGTGAGAGCCAACATTTTTGGATATCTCCGGCTCAGCTACATTGATTTTGTCCATTATTTTTCTATTATTTCACCTTTTTTGTTTTTTTTTATAAATCTATCGGTCGTCAAGCTAAAGGAGTCACTGGTCTAAATCAAAAGTGTATTTGAAAAGCGATCTAAACCAAAATGAACTATTTAAACAGGGACAATAGCAAGGACAAACATGCATGCTGTACGTTTGAAAGATTATATGACTAAATAAAAACCAAACAAACATTGTTATACTCATTAACTTACCCATTACCACCAGTATTATCACATGTCAGAGTAATGTGTTACGGGCCTGCATTGACTGTAACACATTCGGTCTGATAGATCTGTTTTTCCGCCATATTCATGTTACTCCATTCAGGATCAGCTGGGGGAAAAAAAACCCCCATCTTTTGTTATGGTATTTGTATGTGTGTGTGTGTGTGTGTGTGTGTGTGTGTGTGTTTACCCATATGTACAGGGTTCTGTGTCAGAACAGCTCCGGAGTGTCACAATTGGTGTTTGCCCTTGTCTTGCCTCTCCAACTCTCCTCGGTCGAGGTGCGGCAGCAGGTGTTGATGCCGCCTCTATTCAAAGTGTCGCTCACACCATTTAAAAAGTGAGGACACCCTCAGCTGTTTTGCATATATTGGGGTTCCGGGGCGGCGGTGCACCCACGCCCGCCCGGGTGGGATACGATCATTGACACATCAAATTGACTTCCCAACAGTTTCTTTTGCCGCCCCCCCCCCTTCTTTTCCTTACTTTTACATGTATCCATGTATTATATCTATTTTACCTTTTCCTTCATTTGTTTTTGTTGTCACTTCTTTGCTCTTGGCCGTCTTTTTCCCCTTGTGTTATTTCGTCTTCATATGGCAAAACGTCAAGGTTGACATAGTTCTGGTAAGACACAGCACCGTCCCTGCAAACATACTGACGCTGGATAGCTGCTCATCAGGTGGCCCCCTCTAAATACAGCTCCAAAATGAAACTTGAGATGTGTTGTGTTTGTCCATAGCCGCTCCCTGCATTTTGCTGCGACATCGGGACCTGAACACGTCCGGGAGTTCAGCTCAAAACAGCTTCCGAAGCTGCCTTAAGGGGAATTTTTATGTAGTGAAATGTGCTTTGCTGGTATTTTGTTGGACATTGGTCACCTGCCTGGTCTTTACAGTCATTAATGGAACACTGAGCCGGCAGGACCAGGGGCCCAAGGTGTCAGTGGGGCCCCCTGAGCCAGTGTTGAAGTAACTGTTATTGTCAAAGGCCAAAGGGCTCGGTTAAAACGAGGGATGCCCAAGGCACTTCGTTTTTGCACCTCATCCCAGTCTGTGTCAAATTCCCATTACATAGTCATATAATACAGCTGCGAAGTGCATGTGTAGGCTGCAGTACACCTATGTTAAAATTAGTAAATCCATTTAAATACGTTTGATACGCAAAAAAACAAAAAACCCATAGAAAATATAACTAGCACCACAGATCCGATGGCTTCCTATCATGTGTGTCCAGGAGACTGTTCTCTCATAATCTGTCCAGGTTTATGGTGGTGCATTATTGTGCAAGGTACAGCGAATGCGCCACTGATATCACAATTCATCACCATCAGTACAGGCAGGAGGCACAACCCCCCCCCCCCCCCCCCAATTCGATATGTATTGTTGGAAGCAAAATAAAAGCGTTTTTATGGGGCGCCCCTGTGGCTTTGGGGTTAAGAAACCTGAACCATGAACCGCCATGTCTCCTGCCATCTCTTCACTATCGCTATCCACAACAACAACAACAACAATAATAAACAACCAATTAAAGTCATTAATCATTTGTTAAAAAAAAACTGCTGATTATTTATTTGAATAATTGGATTGCTCAATTGTTCGTTAATTCACATTTTGGTCCAAATCCCAAAGACATATCCAGTTTGCCGTCATGGGAAGACGAAGAAAACCAAACAAACGCGCGTTCACATTCGAGGAGCTGGAACGGACCAATCAAGGGAGCTGTTTTCAGGGCCGACTCGTCACAGCAGAGGAAGTTTTGCTGGCGATGGCTCAGTTCCACGGAGAGTCCCCCACTAAGCCATGACGAGCGAGTCAGCGCGCGCAAGACACCTGGAACGATACCTTAATGCGATGAGCTGCGCCTGTGCCTTTCCCTGCTATGCATTTCACCCAGAAGACGCTGCGCCGGCCGTCGTGTACATACTGCATGTCACTTTGGACGAATGTGTCTGCCAAATGATTGTAATGTGTGTGTGTGTGTGTGTGTGTCTCCCTCTGCCCCTCCCGGAAGTGTAACCCACCCTTTCATACCTGCTGCCCTGCTCCCCGCCCCCCTTTTAGAACAGGTTGAATACATTGAACCTCTCCCCTCACTACCTCTCTGGCAAAACTCATATGGGACCACCTCTCATCCTTCCCTTCATTATCCATTCTTTCCACCCCCCCCCCCCCCCCCCCCTTGCTGCAGCTCCTCATCATCTCGTCCCCTCCCCTCTGTTCGTCTGTCGGTCTGTCTGGCACCTCCAGCGCTGCTAAGCCTTCAACCAGTGTCAAAACGTACGGAGCTGGAACAGTGGCTCGGCTGTGTTGAGGTGGCGGCGTTCACACTCGCGCCGAGGCAAACGTGCACAAACGCACACTTGTTTGTACACACGCGCTTGAGTACACACACACACACACACACGCAAACAACAAGTTGGGGCTCGCACGAGTGGGGATCTGTCAAACGTGCGCGCGTGCTGTGTGTGTGTGTGTGTGTGGATAATAAACAGCAGAGCAGCAGAACATCAATCACATGCGTTTGCATTACGGCATTGAGACAGATATGACACAAACCAAGCCCTTACCAACAACACATTTACACACACACATATGGTGATACTGTGAGTTATTGAGTCAGACAAGTCAAAGCCTTCCAAAGTTGGTGTGAGTGTGAGTGTGTGTGTGTGTGTGTGTGTAATAATCCATTGGTTCTGTTCTGTGCTGATTCCGGGCGCTAAGCCCTGCCACAATTATTCAAATCCAGGCTTTTAGTTGCAGCACACCTCTCTCCATGGGCCTATGAGCCGGTAATCTTGCCTTTGGCCCTGCATTTCAAATGGCCTTAACTCCCATAAGGAATGCATATGAAGAGGAGCCACTAGTGGCTTAATCCGCCCTGTTTAAGTTGCTGAAACGTACACCTGTCACGGCGTCTCGCGCCGGAGCTTGTGGCTACTGATAGCCGGGCTGTAAATCCAAAGGCATGTAGCTTTTTTAGCCCTCCTTTTGAAAAAAGTAAAAAAAAAGAAAAAATATTATCATGCTGTTTTGGGGGAGGAGGTGTGGGGTGTAGAGGCAGAGAAGACCCCCCACCCCCCCCCCCACCCCCAACCTCCTGTCCCTACACCGTTTCATCTTTTCTCTCTATTTCTTGGCTTTCCATGCTTTTGTCTGACTCACTTTATTTCCGTCCCTCTCTTCCGTTTGTGCAGCTCTCTCTCTCTCTCTCTCTCTCTCTCTCTCTCTAATACTGCTGCTGCCATCCACTGCTTCTTCTCTTTTTTTTTTGCCGCACTTTTTAACAAGGATACAATGAGTTCTTGGCGACGGTTCAGTCAACAAGCCTTTTTACGAGCAAAAAAAAACAATCCTTCTTGTTTTGTTCAGTTAAGTAACCCGCAGTTTCATTCATTAAAATTGAGATTTTTCAACGTGTTGATCCAGCGAACAGAAACTATTGTTTGTGGCACTTGCGGGGAAACTCTGGTGTCGTACATCTTTTGTCTCATTTTTGTAGTTTTGTTCATCATTACCATCAGCAACCGCGATTAACAGTGATGGCCGATGTCCTGCTTCAACTCTGCAACAGCTGTTTCAGTCCTGTGCGATGAGGAGCTCGTTCTTGTTGCTCTCACTCTCACTTCCTACGGTCACAATGAATATCCATGACTGGACTGAAGTAGATTCACTTCCATGTCAGATTTATCTGACATGTGTTCTGCGTCACGCGGTCAACACCGTTGACCTAAAACCTGCACGACAAATGCAGCATTCCGTGCTCCAGATATGGTATTTGTGGGTCGTACTTTGCATTTATGTACTGCAGGTTGACAAAATAATCCTACCTCCACGTCCACGTCCACGCCCTTTCCCCCCCGGAGCTTTCAACTGCATCTCACGGCTCTCACGGAGTTAGATACATCTTTGCATCCATGTTCATTATTTTGATGTTTTTTTGTTCATGTAGCCTACAACTGTGCATTTGTATTTATATATATATATATATATTTATATATATATATATATATATAATTATATGTATTTGTCTTTGTACTTTTTTTAGATGTAGGCTATGTACTACAGATTGAGTTCAATATATACTATATATATATAGCATGTATATATATATATATATATATATATATACGGGTATGTTAACCCTTAGTAGAAAGATAGGAACCAAAAAGTGTCATCTCCACCATAAGGCCTCAGTTACCGATTACAGCTAAAAAGGAGCAGAATACTCACTGCTGCTTGGCCAACACACACACACACACGCGCAGACACACACACACGCGCAGACACAAACACCAACTCACAAACTCGGTGTCTGTGGTAGGGACAGCGATCAGCTCAGGACAGCTGCACAGCAGCCTCAGGTAAGACAGAAACTCCCATCCTCTTGCACGAGGGACCAGCATGTACTCGACATCTGTCGACGCACACACACACACGCACACACGCACACACACACACAGACTTTGAACTTTTTTTTCTTTTTCTTGGCTAACAACAAGCTTTTGTTTGAGCCGGCCACAATATGCTTCAAGCAGACAACTTTGCAACTTGGTACAAATCTCCCAGACTCTCACAAGCGCTGATCAGAGCATGTGGTGCCTAGAGAAAGGGGAGTTCTTACACACACACACACACACACACACACACACACACACACACACACACAGTCGGTCTCCCAGCGCTCTTCAGCTGGCATGCATAAGGCCCAGCGGCTGCTTGCTGCCAGGCTGTCTGGGCCTGGACGTCTACCCAGAAGAGGGGCACTGCCAGCGGGCCGATGCTTTACCCATGGCCCGGGCCTGAAATAAGGCCATCAGAGGTTTAGTCCCGCCAGTGTCTGTGTGTGTGTGTGTGTGTGTGTATATGTGTGTTTAATATCGCTGTATGTGTTGGCAGTGGTGTGTTGGCCATCTGGTTATCTGGCCCCTCTAGGACCACACATAGCATAACAGTGGCATTACAGCTGCCACAGCTATTTACAGGCCCACACATTCACAGGGACACACATACAGTGTGACCACAGCAGCCACCCATATAGGTATACACACACACACACACAGGCACACCCATACACTCCGAAAAAAAAACATGCACACATAGGCAAACTTTACTCACTGAACACTGAGACATATGGCATAGGGACACACACATAGGCAGAGGTTTCTAAAGCACAGGGATCAGACACACACACACACACACACACACACACACACACACACACACACACACACACAGATGCAGGCAGACTGAGACGCTCTCGCCCTCTCACTCCGCCGCCCCACATTCTGTTTGCTCCATTGTCCACATTCTTATGTAATTTCAGAAAAACGCGATGTGCTGTTTGTGCCGCTACATGATCCGTGGCCACCTAATGTTCTCCGCCACCTGCTCGGCGTGTGGTGGAGTCTGGGGGGGGGGGGGGGGGGGGGGTCTAAAGCGCTGGCGTGGGCGACAGTGGACAGGCCGAGAGCAGAACAGCCAGTGACTCATCGGGCTTCAAAAAAATAAATAAATGAATAAATAAAAAGCCAATCCAGAGCAATGATTGAAAATAAGAGGCCTTTATGTAAGGTCAATGTGGCTAATGAGCAGCAGGCACGTGTGATTTCTTCCGCTGGTATCTTTTGTTCCACTTCATGGCTTTCTGCTACTGTATTTTCCCTTTTCTTTTGTTACTTAAAAGGGATGCTTTGGAATTTTTTTTTTGGGGGGGGGGCCAATGCAGCATTTTGTATACTGTAAGAGTTGGTTTGGCACTAGACAACAGGGCGGAAGGTTGTATAACTCTTCTGGCTGACTCCTTTCCTTCCGAGTTCCCAGCACTGCGCTGTTCTCCCGAGCCGCACTTGTTCTTTACCAGGCTATTCGCGGTCGTGGATGCTCACAGATGGCTACCCGTGATCTTTTTAGGCTTAAACAATGTGCACCTCCCTGGATGGAGGGCATCTCACCCAAAAGGGGGGGGATACCATTCTAGAAGAATTCCTGTCCTGTTTGTGTAGTCTTGGACGTCCACTCCGTGTTTTTGAATGTAATAAAGTGAGTTGAGGTTGTTTGGGGGGGGGGCACTGGACACCTAATGAATGAGTTTTTACTTACCTTTACCTACCTCAGTTTACTACCCATAATGCAACTGCCAGTTCATAGGAAAGTTGCCGGAAAGGACAGAGTGATTTTGCAGCTACTGAAGGAAGAAGAATCTGAGACTGACCTGTTCTTACGCTTCCCATTAATTCATTTCAATTAGGTTGGCTAAATATGCAAAAATGTGAAACATGTTTCAACATATATGGGGAGTAAAGGTTCCAGAGGTTTCTTTCATGTTCCTCTGAAAATCAACACTTGCTTATGAACTCATTCTTTTTTTCACTCTTTCTAGGAAGCTTCTTAGGCAATGATTAGGACATGCTAAGGGACCCCTAAGTGTTACCGTAGGCCAACAACCCTGGCAAAACAAATGTTAAAACCAAGAAAAGCAACGCCATCGCAAATCGAACACTTTAGGGGCTGCTTGTGGGCCTTTTTGTTGCAATTGTCATTCGCTGACCCTGTGTGACGTGACGCCCTTAAACTACAACCACCGCATCCTCCATACTGTACATGTGCTGTGAAGGTTGGAGGGATGGACCCCGAAAACGGTTCATCCACGTTGTCTTGGCAACTTTTACCGTTTCATTTCGTTTCTTGGTTTCACTTATTTACACATCTATCAGTCGTTTTAGACATGGTAAAACCTTTCAGGTGCGTCCTATTGCACGCATGCATGGCACTGTCCACAACTCAATTTCATACAGACAAAAGACAGTCAAATCCCTTTAATGTGAAGGTGGAGTAGCTATAGCCACATGTACAACTGGAGGTCCTTTTCCTAGTCATGTTCAGTTACAGTCATCTGCCTGTACAATAATACCCCCATAACATTAACGTTATGATTGAGCTATCACATAATGACTGAACATCCAAGTGACTGGATATTCTCTCCTCCCAGGGATGAATGTCCATTTGATTAGAGAAGGTATGTGGACTGATGGGGGGGGGGGGGGGGGGGTGTAATGGCCCGATCAAAGGAATCAGTGCTCAAAATGAAACGTCTCACGCTTCTCAGACACTGGAAGCAAATGGTGTAAAGCCAAGGGCATATCGATTTTCAGCTATATCATATCCCTACTTCTCTGTATTTTCCTTGCTCCATAGCTGTGAAATGTCTTCCAGTTCCATATGCACTGGACAGAGGAAGCATGCCAGATAGAGAGAGAGAGAGAGAGAAACACAAGTGGCCTTGTCAAAATTCATGAATCTCAAAAGTTGCAGACGAAATGGGTAGCAGGGTGGCCTTGTGGTTAAAGAGACCATCCTGTATATGAAATGTTCCAGATTCAGTGCCGATGGTAAAGTAGTTTAAGTTAAACAAGAGTGAAAGTCTGTAGGCCCACGTTCAGCCTCTAGAGGCTGCGAGGGTCACTACACCTGTCAAATACAAAATGCTGGCTCCAAGAACATATTGACAATTTTGCTGTTCTTCGAGCATTGGGGGTATAAAGTTTAGCACGTACAGACGAGGGTTATCGGCTATGGTAGCTCCCCTCTGTTTTGGACTCTCCATCCCACCATTCTACTCAAAGGCCAATGCCGTCAAGATGGTTCGTTATTGGTAACGCCGTAAATTCACATGCCAATGTTCACCAGAGTTGTCCAGTTATGAGCCATGCTCCCACAGGCAAATACTCCGATTGAGGCCATTCCGATGAAATAACTTGATTTTGCCTCTTGCAGTTTTGTGAACTTCATCCCGAGGGCTGCGCTCGAGAAGGCCATAGGGTCAACAGTGAAAATAGGTTGAAGTCAGAAAGGTTGATTCTTGAGCATGAACGTGCTCGGCAGTCCGTTTACACACACTGGGTGCAGTGGTCACATGTTAGCCTCAGGTAGGGGCTAGAGGCCGGACTGTAGCTACCATTGAAAACACTTAGGTCATGCCCTTGTTGAAATTTACAGAAAGTGTAATTGAACAGTTAAATTAATAAATCGTATATATATATATAAAAAACCCAAGTAATTAAAAAATGAAAAACCTTCTGTTTGGTTCTGGACATACATTTCTGGGGGGGGCTAGAGCAAAGTTCATGGAGGGTTCATCCTCTTGACACTCAACAGTCTATCCATGCACGCAACCGGACAATTTCTAGGTGTAGATTTGACGTCATATCATCAATATAACAGCACGTGTTCTGATGAACGCAACAAAGTGTCAGCCTAATCCCTGCAAAGCAATGACTACGGTAAAATAAGTGGTTACATGTGTGTTTTTGTTTGAAAAATCACCACCACCTTCTGCTTTTCACAATTGGAGAGCCAGTAGGATTTGTGCATTTTTACTCCACCCCCACAGCCATCACCACACACACACTCGCACAGTCCCACACTTCTATGTCCATACTATTATCCATTTTTCACGTCCAATTGCTCTGTAATGGTAATCGTCGAAGGCTTGCCATGGGCTGATTACTCACAGCTGACTTCAGAAGCTTCTCCCTCTTCTCTCCCGCCGTTCTCCTGCTGGCTCTTAATGCACTATTAACCCATTCCTGCTTATTAATTCCTTCCCTGTCATTGCGAGGCGTCCACTCCATGATATCTGTCATCATTCCATGCCTATTAGCTCCTCGACCAACAGTTATTCCTAGCATGCCACCACACTTCTTCATCCTCCCCTCCTCTCTCCAGTCTGTTTAAGGAACTGTAATTGCTGCGGGGGGGTGGGTGGGTGCTCAGTAAGTAGGAATTTAAGATACTGCCACTATGAGGCCGAGCTGCAATTGTATTCCCGTCGCTCTTGTGATTATGGTGTCCGTGATCCTTCATGGTACTTGTGCTTTTGCATTGTGGTTGGCTACAATTATGGTTGTTACAATTAGGTCACAGCTGTGATAATTTCTGCAAGGTTGTTGTTGTTGTTGTTCAGTCATTTTCTGGACACGGCCACTGTGGTGTTTTCAGCCGCGGTGCGCTTGCTGTCTGTGTTGTGGTAGGCTCTCAGTTGCCTTATCCAAATGTGAGTGAAACGGCAAGGTTACGTCAAAAGCATGGATTTCCGAAGGAGTCATAACTTGATCCACGAACTGGATTCTGGAGTGTTTGACATTTTCATAATTTAGGTTTTGGGATCTGACTGTTTTGATAAACACGCCGTTGGTAACCACCATTTCTAGAAGTTTTTGTTCAAGTCCAGTGCTTTCCTTGGTGGACTACTGCTGTCATAAGTCTGTCTAGTTTGGGCCTTTTCTGGACAGGGATTCTATCGGAGTACTTTATGTTCCCCTGCTATAAATCCTAATGGAGCGCTCTTGGATAAAGAACAGGAATATTCCTCACAGTGGATCTTGGCAGCCGGCTCTGGAACCGCTGCTTGTGTCAGGGCCTGTGGTTTTGGACCGTCCCGAGACATATGGAGGAATGCTGGAATCACACAAAGCCCTTTAGCTCGCCGGGCTCAACCGCACATCGTCTCGGGTTTCCTTGAGACCACATTAAAGTGGAGCGGTAGCACTAAGTGTGGTCTTTTTGATGGAACTTTTACTGATTTTTATACAGGCTGGTCACACATGACTCCGCAGCCGTCAATCAATCAAAAGCAGTGTTTATTCTTCCTTTTTTTCACCCAAATGTTGGTCCCAAAGCAAACTTGACCACGAGTGGCCTAAAAGTGCCAAAGCAATGAAAAACTAAATTATAAAGACAGCTGTTACTGCAAATGATCTAAGACAATAACTACAGACTGGGTAGCAACCGAGACCTAATGGTTGTGTTGATATTATAGGATTCTGCAGTCTACACAATCCAATTGTGGCTAAAACCAAGAAAACACTATAAGACTAAGATATATCTCCGATAAGTCCAATACAGCTTGCTCAGGGAAATGCGTGTGACTGAAACATAAAGCTATGGAGTGCATGGCGAAATCTACTGATGTAAACTTTGCTCAGAGGGTGCCGTGCCGTCTGGCAGGCACGAGAAAACAGTGGCAGAAGTTTTTGGGAGGGGTGCTAACATGGCTGGATTAACCAGTTAGGAGGCCCAGGGGCAAAAATATGCTGTTGGGCTCCATTTTACCAACACACCCCCCAGGTACTGCTTTCTGTGCTTAGTGTATGTACCCTTTTGCTGCCAAGTACCACTAAGTACAGTTCACATAGCAGATCAGAGACCAATACTCCTATGCTGGAATAAAAAAACTGTTTTTCTGCATACCAAGTATGTGGTAATTTGATTGAACATAACTTTATTTAAGAGTACGCACCTTGTGAGCACAATCTAAAGAAATAAGAGAGTTATTGAAGTTAATTTTTAGCTGTTCTGGAGCTTTCGACCATATCATATGGTCTTATGATCTGATTTGAACCCCAACCTTTGAGCCAACATGGAGAAGAAGTCTTTCAAACTGTTTAGGAAAAAACGGAACTATTGAACATATTCAATCCCATGACAACTGGGCAAAATCCATCTGCTGATGAAGATCATGTGATATGTTTGAAAGCTCAACTAGTTTGACAAAAAAAATATCTTAATTCAAGCTGCAAATCAAACTAAGGTCATCCATGCACAACTACAGGACCCCCCTACAAAATGCGGCCAGATGATTTTGAACTTTGGTCATATTGTACTTTAGTGGTGCAAATGAATTAAAACCAATCAAATAATTTGGCAAATGATCAAATTACCAAGCCCACTTGACATGCAGTGTACCTAGGACTTTTGGTTCCACTTCATTTCCAGGGTACTGGGGCCCAGGTCACCAACTATGTTGGTCACCATCTATGGTTCAGAAGCCATTTTTAAAGGCTGGCTATTATTTGACGTAACACTCCAATATTATACCTCCTCTTCAAGTCTCAATAAATGAATATTAAAAGTGACTACATTTTGAGAAAGGGAGGGTCATTCAGCTATGTCACCGTGAGTCATCAAATGGGGCTAAGGGCATGCTCTTTTGCCCTCTCCTTGAACCATTCTTGGTTGTGCAATTGGCAGTATGCACAAAAATTGACAGAAGTAGGTGTGAGAAGAATAGGGGGTGGGGGTGGGGGGATAGCTTGAGAGAGAATGCTGCCTTTGTCTGTTTTTAGAACGTTACCGATATTGTTAGACGCAGCCACACCCTGATTCTGAAGCTATAGGATGATTCTCAAGCCCTTCGTTTTAAGCATACTGAGGCCTTGAAGGTCCAAGAACCCCAAGACTTTCAGGCCTTCACGGCACACGGCTGTGATTCCTGGGCTCACCGAGCACTTTTGCCACTGACTGCAGAGAGCTTTTAAAGAGTAAAGTAGATCTGCGCTGTAATTGCTGACAGTATTTAAGCCCCATTACAGTGAGACCTAGCCTGCTCTGACACAGCTGAACACCATCCATTGTCTCATCCCTCCCTCCTCCCAGCTCCCTTTTTTTTTTAAACTTTCCATCTTATTCAATACTAACCCTGACCAATTTGCCATTCACAACTCTGCTAATAACTCCGGCCCTCTATTGCATTAGCAATTCACCGCTCCGCTGTGGAAGTCATAGCACTGGCTGTTCTCTCGCTAACGTGCTAGCCCCCTTTGATTTCCAGTTGCATATATCAACCTGCAATTACAGGACCTGGTCTGGAAACTGTCAAGCATGACTGCAGAGGTATTGGAGTTATTGCAATTACACTCAGGTAATTGAGCTGCCATGCGTGGAGATGTTAAACGCTGTGTCTATAGTGGGAGTCCGTGTCGCCACTGTCTCATTCCATTTCACTCCTTTTCTCCGCGTAACCCACTGTGTGAAATGCTGCTTTTTTTTTTTCTCCCTCCTGTAAACCAGTCAGAGATACTAAACTGCAAAACGGTGTGCGAGTTGATATTATTTTCTGCAGTGAGTCACTGTCGGATTCACTGTAACAATGCAATGCATTATGAAAAGCTGCTTTGTTCTTTAATTAGCCATGACAATGGACAGTCAAATCAGATTACTGCCAAGAGGTTTGTTTGTTTGTTTGTTTGTTTTACAATAAACTGAATTGAAGACATTCTTATGTGATGTCTGAAATGACTGAAGATGTACCGCTTTGAAATTCTGATTTATAGTTAAAACTTTAACGCTGACATAAAGTTTGACTTGATGCATTTGGAATGTGTAGAATTCTGAATTTAACACGAAAAGAGACGTGTAACGGACTGTCGACGGCGCGCAACGCAATGTGCTATTTTAACGTAACTTGTAATTGAAATAAATATCTGGGACTCATTTCGTACAGCATTTAAACTGCAATGTTGTACTGCCTCCATGTCCTTGCCTCTCATGGTCTCTTTTAAGCTTCAAACGTTCAATTTTCAGGAACACTGCACCGGAGATTTAGGGTGGCTTTTGTGAATGTAGAATTTAAGGTCCACCAGGAAAAATGCAGGAACAAAATGCAGTTCTCAGAAGTTCAAAAGGGCGTCGGATAAGGCTGCCAGCAACTATGGATCAGAGTTTCTGTCAGTTAAACCAGAAACCAGCCTCGTAACCAACAAATAGCACTGGTAAAAAGTCATCTTACGCAATAACGTTTATCTAACTTTTAAACTTTCAGACTGTTTTTGTTTTGTTTTTTTTGAGTGTACCCCTGTTCTTTTATCGGTAACCTTTCTGGAAACCTAGAATGTGAATTATGTACAAAGGCATCAAAAGCACCAGTCTCAACATAGGCAACAATTTACTGTAGCAGGAGAGCGGGACGCAAACCAAACTCGGTGCGCACATGTTGCGAACAAGATGGCTCATTTTGGTTGTTAGGAAAAGCTTTACTGGCACGTTGGTTGACGCTGACATACACCAGGTCCGGATTATTCTCACTTCACCCTTTAAAATCCGACCTTTTGGATCAAAAGTAATGAAAGGTGATGCGTGTCCGTCCGTGGTTCCACCGCAAAACTGGAATTGCTAGCGGCTAACTTTGCAGCATGACTTTTCAGATCCACCAAAGAACAGGAGAGACAACAGGCCTCAGGTGTACAGTAACCACAGGTAACTCGGTGTCGTCATGGCAGCAGACGTTTACGTCAGCCGAAGCGTAGTGGCAGCCCTCGTGGGTGAAGCATTAGCACAAATTTAGCAGTTTCGGGTGTCCTCGCGCGAACCTCCCATCTCGCACCGTTCCACATCTCCTGACTCGAGCCACAGCGTGAGAAGTTGCTTAGCTCAGTTTTTTTTTTCTTCTTATCCCTGTGAGGCTATCACTGCTGCAGAGTCCTCCTATCAGCTGGCTTCTGTCAACTTCCATCTCCCCACTTCCACTCCCTCCCTCACACGCTGTCTTTGTCTCACTCTCCCTTTCACTCCCTGCATGAACCCGGCTTTTACCTCGTCTACGCATCTGTTTTGCTGCCCCCCCACCCCGCCCCCGTCTCTGTCCTCCTATGTGTGACTCTGTCGTTCAGTCTGTCTGTACACACTGACCCTGTCCTCATTACCGTCACAACACTGCAGCAGCTGGTTGCCTGAGTCACAGCCGCCATTGTGGATTCCTCACTCGTCCCACTCTCGCCCACTTAGCGGAGCGAGGGGGGGATGGGGGGGGGGGGGCAGAGATAGGTAGAGAGGAAACAGGTGGAGAGGAGAGGGCAGGGGGAAAACAAGAGAGGCGGGGTGAGAGAGCGGCAAGGAGGCTGAAGAAGAAAGTGAAATTCACAGAAAAATGAGGGCGCTTCAGCTGCGTTTTCCTCGTGGCTCTATATCAAAACATTTGGTCTTTGACATCATCCTATGAATGCATCTTTTCGGCGTTCTATACTGACACAACACAACAGCAATGGAGCCTAAAGTCAGGTTTCCTACCCGCTGTCATCTCCGGCAACGAACGCTTCGCCGACCATGATTAGGGGAATATTCAAACTGTTAGGCGGCACTGACAATCCTGAGTCAAGTTCCGGTCATTCGCTGCTGGTTTGGCGCACCTTCCAGCGTTGTCATCTGGTTCTTCACAGCACCTGCAACGTCTAGTGGACGCGCTATGTCCGTTAGCGTCATCATTACGCCTTGGTGCGGCATTGCCACGTGCTCAAAAGCAAAGACATGTGACGCAAACGCTCGGGAACGTTTGTATTTCAGGGAAAACGCTTGTTGGCAACATGTTCGACTGATGACAGAAGAATCACCCACGTTCACAAAGTCATCGTCGGTTTTGGGGGCTTGGAGTACAGTTTTTTCAAGTCCGCTTCCAAACTGAAAGGGGTGGTGTGGGTGTTGCATTATGGGAAGTGTACGGAATCAGTGGTTCTGGAGCTTGACCGATACTTCAGACTAAAAGTCGGGATACTCCGGCCTCTGCTGCTTCAATTGTGAGCATTCTCTTTTGCAGACAGATGCTAGACACAAACACAAAAGACATTGTGGTACTAACTGTACTACAGGAAAGCTGTAAAATACAGTTATCAAGTGTTTTATAAGAGGTTGTCACTTATGGTGGAATCCAGGGTCAGTTTTCTGCAATGAATTACCGACATAGTTAAATGAAGTATAATCAGGCTGGTTCCAAATCAGCTCCACACTGTTTCACTACCAAAAAAAACAAACAAAAACCCTTAAAAATATGACATCTTGGTTTGGTAGAATCACCTCTTATGAAGAGTGTAGGCTCGAGGCGAGCAGAAGAGCCGCGACGACAGAGGAGGATAGCGAGCGAGCAGGAGAGATCCACCAGGTAAGGCTGCAGCCAAGGAGGGCGAGATAGTGACTGTGTGCGTGTGTGTCAATGAGAGAGAGAGTGGGGGTGGTGGTGGTGGGGGGGGCGGGTCGAGCTTAGCCAATCCCGTGCGTGGCACTCTCATCTGAATTAAGCTGTGCAAAACAGGCCCCAGGGCTTGGTTGCTAAGCAGTGAGATGGGCTCGCCGATTTCCACGGAGACCTCGGTGGCGAGAGCCTCTCCGATGGCCTGAACCAGACACCCCATAATAATGAGCAGCGCCACGGCAACAATAGAGACCCCAAGTAACGGGGGTGCACGCTGCTCGTTTGCTGTAACGAGGGGAATTATGCATGTTGCGCAGGACAATCCCATTGTACTGCTTTGCCTCATGTTGCGATGCTGGCAGTGACCTCCCGAATATGCCGCACGGGCCGTGTTATCTCCGTCTTTAGGCTCTTTCTTTTTTTTTTAGCCAAGGAGGTATCCACTGAAATGTTTCTTTATGCCAGTGCTGGGTAATCTACTCAGCGAGGGATACCAAATTCAGTTCCTCTTCCTCTTTGTTTGCCTCTCTAGCTGAGGGGGGGGGGGGGGTGGCGCATTTCTAGCTATTTTGTAATTTTTAGCCATAGAGACATGTTGGTAAACTTGGTAACCGTGGCAGCAGGGATTCTGTTTGTTTCCCTGAGAGCCCTCGAGGTCCGCTCATAAGGGCATTTTCCTGAGGTCTTTTTTTTTTTTTTTTTTTTTTTCCTCCTCTCCTTCCTCTTCTTCTTCTTTCGAGAGGGGGGTGATGGCTGGGGGGGGGGGGGGGGGGGGTGGGCGGTGGTGTACGGCTGGCGGAGGAATTGCGGGTGACCTTTTGGATTTTAGAGAGTGGAGAAAGCTAAACAAGCCAAAGTCTGTTAGTCTGTCAACAAACACTTAAAGGTCTCAGGAGAAGTTGGGGAGCCTCCGGGGGCCAGGGAATGCTATTCATCCGGAGTGTAGGCAAGCACGGCCAAGGATGCTTCAGCGGGGCACGTAAACAAGGACAAAATGCCTAGCCTTTCTCGTAATAATCTGGTACCAATATGCAGACGCTGGCTGGGGCACTGTACGGGACTGCATGTTAAAGGTTAAGTGAAACATATGAATAATTATGCGCTGTCTCGCTGATTCCCTTGTTTGGAGGTCCAGAAACATTCGCAAATGTTAGCGGTGGCCTTGTAGATGCAGATGCATTTGTAGATGCAACGGCGACGTCATGCGCTACCTGTGTCTGTGTGTGTGTGTGTGTGTGTGTGTGTGTGTGTGCGTGCGTGAGAGATGGGATGACTGACAGGGTTGCTGTGACATTTTTGGTGTGATTTAATAGTTTTGTTTTTTTTTGTGTTTTTTTTTCATCTGATTAATATAGATTCGGACATTGCTGCCCGGAGGCAAACTAAAATGTCATAACTGAATCATAACTGGTATTCTTGCATTACTATAATCCTTCTTTTCCTTTCCTTTCCTTTTTTTTTTTTTTTTTTCCTTTTTTTTTCTTGGAAGATACTTCATTCATGTTGGTTTATGTTCCACCGAATATTCAGATTTTCACATTTCTCTTATCGCTTTCTTTATAGATACTATGGATACTCGCTCACGTAGTCAGCGGCTCACCGATGATGCATTAGGCGACGCTCTTCCCGGCCTCTCACGATGCCTCTTATGTAGCAAGCAGCCTGCTTTTATGCCTTTTTAAACGGCGATCGTTGGCACAATCCGGCCTGTTAAAACCTCTCCAGAGCAAAGTTCGGGCGCTTGAAAGCCAAAGTTTGTTGACCTTCACCCCGCACCGCTGCCCACTTCTCCAAACAGGAGCATGATCTGGCAAGTACAGAGCACTGGCTCTGTTACTATTTACAGTCTACCTTTACAGACATGTTAATTAACCAAATTATATATATATATATATATATATATATATATATTTTAAAAAAAACAGCAGAAATAGAAGAGAAGCACATTTTAAATGACAGTGTTAGCGGTGGCCCGATGTGGCCAGGCAATTAGCTGCTGCCAGGGAAGGCGGCTGTGGCGATTTTTCTTGCTTAACTCATTAGAGAGGTCTCCGGCAGTGTGCTCACTCATGTCAGGCCCGCATAATTACTTTAAAACAAGGGGGAAAAAATCAAAGTAGCCACTGTCTGGCATTGTTCGCTGCCCCCTCATCTTGGAATTTAATTAGGCGTTCATTTTAATAAAAGCCCATTTGGGATGAAACGCGGCGTTAATAGTATTCTCGTCCCCTGAAGGCTGTCACGTCTTCATTGGCGGCGGCTCAGATGGACACTGACAGGTGACATCGTGGCTTTTCATGAGCCGGTATCAAAGTGCTTTGATAAGGTGGTGGTGGTGGGGGGGGGGGGGGGGGGGACAATAATGTACAAATCCAAATGGAGCTAAAATTCACCGGGCATGAAATATTAAAACAGCGTTTAATCATTATGTGACTGAAGTGGATTTAATAGGTGAAATCAGTGAGGTTGTAAGCTGTTACTTCAGCGCACTTCTTTTGGCCCTGGTGGTTTGCGCCATATGCGCATCAGCACGGGTAAGACTTGAGAACCCACAGAAGCCGGATTTTATTGTACAACTTGATTTAAAAACTTGATGTGGCCATTTCTCACTGTTTGGACAGGGGAGTAATAACGTTTTCCGGTCTGACTGAGGTGTCATTTTTCAGCATTTGGCTGCAGAACAGTATACACTGACCTCAGAATTGGGTCTTCAGTGGGTTATTAGTCCCTGACGCGGCGTGTTTGTGTGCTTCAGGAGGACACGCCTTCCCCTTAATGCCATCGCTGTGTCCTCGCATCGACAAACCCCCCCCCCCCCCCGCCACACAAGGTCTCACCAGCCAATCGGGCCCCTTTTATTCACCACCCTGGAATCTCCTATCTAATTGGTCACTGGTGAGTTGCCCTCTTCCCGGGAATGCTGATGACCGTGGGATGGTCTGAACCTTTGCTGATCCGTGAGGGATCCCAAGCAACTTCCAGCTCAACTTCCCAACCTAATGCGCACATAATACATACACATTAGAGGTGTGGAGCACGAGAGGCTGACCTCCATGATGACCCCGTAACCTTTTGTTTTCCTGCAACTGCTGCAGCCAGGTAAACAGGGGATGGGAGTTTAATTGCTGTGGTGGGAAGCAGGTTAGGGGGCTCAGAGACAAATTTGTTGTGTCCTTTTTTTCCCCCCATGGGTTTCAGCTTTATCTTTGCTGCCAAACCAGTAAATAGCAACACCAGATTCAATATGTCTCTCAAACAACAATTCACCATGCAATTCGATATTTGTTCCAGACAGAACCTGCCTGAAGATGGAGCCAAAAAAGCACCGATACCCATTAAGCATTAATCCACAAAATCGTATCACCTGACTCCGCAGTTCCCCCTCAGCTCTGCTGTGCTTTTTGGCGACTTTCAGCTCTTTGTTTTGGTTTATAACGGTCCGCAACTTGACTGTTTTTGTTCACTCTCGCTAGTCTCATCCAGGTGGCTTCCCGCAGCAGCAGCAGAAACTCAGACGCAAAGCGAATGCTAATGTTGCATTAAATCTGCAACTGTTTGCTCGTCTTGCGTTTGGTCCTAGTCACTGCACAAGGGTCTACAACCGCACACAACCCGCCTCCATTCACTATTAATAAATCTATGTGTGTTTGTGAGCATAAAAGGAACACACACACAAAGCCATGCGCACACACACAGTGAATACAATAGAGGCGGACAATGAGAGTACCTTCGATCAATTCTGCATTATAGAGTAAAGGCCGGCACATGTGCAATGGCCTTGCAGATTTTCTGGGAATGAATGCGAACGTGAATGTCCATTTTCCATATTGCTGTATTTTTCAAATGAATCATAATTTCAATGTCACAGTTGAGGGGAAACACCTAAATTGTTACCATGGTGTGTCATTTCTGGCATGTGGCACGTTGTTTAAGTGTAACGGACGCAAAAGAGTGATTGGAAGCGCAGACAAGGCTGAATGAGTGTTCAAATTAAGGCGGTCCAAAGTAAACGGAACGTGGAGGCCGGGAGACTTCACGGCGAGAGCCAGCCTCACCGGTATAATGATTTACTGATGCCCTGAGCTGCTATTGGCCTCTGAATAGAGCAGGACATCGGCCAGCCAGACATTGTTGTCTGCCTATAAAGATCCTAAGAAATGGGCACGTGATCTTGAAGAAAACCGTGACGCATCTTCAGAGGTTACCTCATGCTACACTAGTGGTCCAACCAATTAAAAACTCCCGTAATATTAAACAAGCACTCCCCTTTCTGTTGGTTCTATCAAATCAAACTCTTCCTCCTCATCGAACAGCCAGTCGGTTTACACTTAAGACTGTGCCATCCAACAGAGTAACCCATGACTGAATAAAGTCATCCACAAAATATGAATTGGCTCCCTGTGCATGCAATTCGAATCCCGTGCAAGAAAGGCGGACTCCGCCAGCAGCAGTAGCAACTTTTATATAAAGAGGCAGCACGGACAGTGCATTGAAGGGCTGTTGCTGAAAAAAACGGCGGCAACAAATGCGGCCCAGCATCTCCGGGAATCCTGATTCTGCACCTCCACAATTTACAGCGAGGGCCAATGCAGGAAGTAGCATGCCCTGTATGTAGGGAGGCGTAAAGTAAAGGTGTGGAGGGTTTGGGTTCAGGAGACTGGGGTGTGTGTCCTGCAAAATAACCTTAACCAAGTCTACCATATTTTATTTGCAACAAACTTTCCCTTACACATACCTGGAAAGCAAACGCGTTCTTATCTGGCAATAGGTTTGCAAAAATGAGAGTTGCACGAATGAGAAATTTGTGGTACAAATTGGCACCAACTTGTCACATCAGTGAGGGACAGTGGCATCAAGGAATGGGACCCGAATGCAGACAAGCGAGGCGGACAGGCTAATTTCAGGGATTTATTGATCGGAAGGCTCACAGGCAGGCACAGGTGGACAGGCAGGGCGGACAGGCAGGTTCAGGTTCAGGTCCAGGTCCCGGAGGCTTGAAAGCGTTGGCGAAACGCGGCCAGGCGACATTGCAACTATGACGATCCGGCAAGGGAACTGTGGAGGTGGACCGGTATATGCAGAGAGTGACTGATGAGGGAATGAGATGAGAGGCCAGGCAACCGCGCAGAGCACATGAGGGAAGCGGGAACAGGTGAGGGGGATGGGTGGGGCGGTCAGGTGAGTGCGGGAAGGTGGGAAAAAGTCCGAGGGCACCTGGTGGATGGACGGGAAAACGTCAATGAAGGGGCCCTCGGGGAAGACGGACTGTCCGAATCTCCGAGTTCTTCCATCACTGTCGTCTTTCTACACCCTTGCTGGACCAAGGGGGGGGGGGGGGGGGGGGCTTAGCAGCAACTGGCCTTTAC